>NW_028319581.1:22500-285722 GCF_062004578.1 Staurois parvus | reverse complement strand
ACCAGTATCATCAGTTCCAGGTGTTAGCTGGCTGAAAGGTTGAGTCTCTGATTGCTGGGAGCACCCGCTGGCCAGCCCTGGTACTGCAGATCAAAAGGCAGGTGAGTCCCACCATTGCTGGCCAGTCCATTCCTAACAGGGTGTCAGTGCTCTGGAGGCTCATTGAGATCTGCATCCAGTGGCTTTGTAGGCAGGTTGTCTACAGTTGAAGTTCTGTTCTAGTTAGATAGTTGTCTGCTCAGGTGGGGAAGGGGTTAACCGGTTCTGGTCTCCTTTTCCGGGTTTTTTAGGTCCATCCTCCCCATCCCCCGGGGGTGTTTTAAAAATGGGGGATCAGCAACGGAAACGGGACTGTGGGAGGACTGTCATTCTGTGGAGAATACCAATCAGGAACCTGTGACAAGGTATGCCTGGGCAGCTGGACGCTATCGTTAGGTCGAGTCGTTTTGCACTTCATGTTTTGTGAACTCTTCTAAAGCACTTTAAGAAAATCTTTGTCATGTCTGGAGCCCGGCCTCCGGGCTGCGGATAGATGATGGAGTATCAGAAGAACAGGGTCCGGAGTATGAGGAAAGGTCACAACTGGAAGTCAACTCAGCAAGGCAAATCGGAGGAGTCAAGTGGTTGCTATGGGTAACTAATGCAAAAGTACATGGCAACCAATAGGAAGCCTGGTGCCTGGCGTAGGTGAGGGATCCTCTGGTAGCAAGGGGTCGGTTCCCCTGAGTTTGGGACTGAACCTGCATTACAGAGACCCATGGCCCAACCGCATAGCACAGGACAGTGTAAAGAGTTCATTAAGAGAATGCATGAGGACCATGTAGGGGCATGGGGGGACCCCGTTCTGTCACTGGGAGTGAGGCACATGGGGGGACCCCGTTCTGTCACTGGGAGTGAGGCGCATGGTGGGACCCCGTTCTGTCACTGGGAGTGAGGCGCATGGTGGGACCCCGTTCTGTCACTGGGAGTGAGGCGCATGGTGGGACCTCGTTCTGTCACTGGAAGTGAGGCGCATGGTGGGACCCCGTTCTGTCACTGGGAGTGAGGCGCACAATGGGACCCCGTTCTGTCACTGGGAGTGAGGCGCACAATGGGACCCCGTTCTGTCACTGGGAGTGAGGCACATGGTGGGACCCCGTTCTGTCACTGGGAGTGAGGCGCACGGTGGGACCTCGTTCTGTCACTGGGAGTGAGGCGCACGGTGGGACCCCGTTCTGTCACTGGGAGTGAGGCGCACAATGGGACCCCGTTCTGTCACTGGGAGTGAGGCGCATGGTGGGACCCCGTTCTGTCACTGGGAGTGAGGCGCATGGTGGGACCCCATTCTGTCACCGAGAGTGAGGCGCATAGTGGGACCCCCTCCTGCACCGGGAGTGAGGCACATGGTGGGACCACATTCTGTCACCGGGAGTGAAGTGGACAGTGGGACCCCCCTTCTGTCACTGGGAGTGAGGCACACAGTGGGACCCTATTCTGTCACCGGGAGTGAGGCACATGGTGGGACCCCATTCTGTCACCGGGAGTGAGGCGGACGGTGGGACCCCATTCTGTCATCGGGAGTGAGGCGCACGGTGGGACCCCATTCTGTCACCGGGAGTGAGGCGCATGGTGGGACCCCATTCTGTCACCAGGAGTGAGGTGCACGGTGGGACCCCATTCTGTCACCGGGAGTGAGGCGCATAGTGGGACCCCAATCTGTCACCGGGAGTGAGTTGCAGGGTGGGACCCCATTCTGTCACCGGGAGTGAGGTGGATGGTGGGACCCCATTCTGTCACCAGAAGTGAGGCGCACGGTGGGACCCCAATCTGTCACCAGGAGTGAGGTGCACGGTGGGACCCCATTCTGTCACCGGGAGTGAGCTGCAGGGTGGGACCCCAATCTGTCACCGGGAGTGAGCTGCACGGTGGGACCCCATTCTGTCACCGGGAGTGAGCTGCAGGGTGGGACCCCAATCTGTCACCGAGAGTGAGGCACACGGTGGGACCCCAATCTGTCACCGGGAGTGAGGCGCACGGTGGGACCCCATTCTGTCACCGGGAGTGAGGCGCACGGTGGGACCCCGTTCTGTCACTGGGAGTGAGGCGCACGGTGGGACCCCGTTCTGTAACTGGGAGTGAGGCGCACGGTGGGACCCCGTTCTGTCACTGGGAGTGAGGCGCATGGTGGGACCCCGTTCTGTCACTGGGAGTGAGGCGCACGGTGGGACCCCGTTCTGTCACTGGGAGTGAGGCACATGGTGGGACCCCGTTTTGTCACCGGGAGTGAGGTGCACGGTGGGACCCCGTTCTGTCACCGGGAGTGAGGCGCACGGTGGGACCCCGTTCTGTCACTGGGAGTGAGACACATGGTCGGACCCCGTTCTGTCACTGGGAGTGAGGCGCACGGTGGGACCCCGTTCTGTCACTGGGAGTGAGGCACATGGTGGGACCCGTTCTGTCACTGGGAGTGAGGCGCACGGTGGGACCCCGTTCTGTCACTGGGAGTGAGGCGCACGGTGGGACCCCGTTCTGTCACTGGGAGTGAGGCGCACGGTGGGACCCGTTCTGTCACTGGGAGTGAGGCGCACGGTGGGACCCCGTTCTGTCACTGGGAGTGAGGCGCATGGTGGGACCCCGTTCTGTCACTGGGAGTGAGGCGCACGGTGGGACCCCGTTCTGTCACTGGGAGTGAGGCGCACGGTGGGACCCCGTTCTGTCACTGGGAGTGAGGCACATGGTGGGACCCCGTTTTGTCACCAGGAGTGAAGTGCACAGAGGGACCCCATTCTGTCACCGGGAGTGAGACGCATGGTGGGACCCCAATCTGTCACCGGGAGTGAGGCGGACGGTGGGACCCCATTATGTCACCAGGAGTGAGGCGCACGGTGGGACCCCATTCTGTCACCGGGAGTGAGGCGCACGGTGTGACCCCAATCTGTCACCGGGAGTGAGGTGCACGGTGGGACCCCATTCTGTCACCAGGAGTGAGGTGGATGGTGGGACCCCATTCTGTCACCGGGAGTGAGGTGCACGGTGGGACCCCAATCTGTCACCGAGAGTGAGGCGCACGGTGGGACCCCAATCTGTCACCGGGAGTGAGGCGCACGGTGGGACCCCATTCTGTCACCGGGAGTGAGGCGCACGGTGGGACCCCATTCTGTCACCGGGAGTGAGGCGCATGGTGGGACCCCAATCTGTCACCGGGAGTGAGGCGCACGGTGGGACCCCATTCTGTCACCGGGAGAGAGGCGCACGGTGGGACCCCATTCTGTCACCGAGAGTGAGGCGCATGGTGGGACCCCATTCTGTCACCGGGAGTGAGGCGCACGGTGGGACCCCATTCTGTCACCAGGAGTGAGGCACACGGTGGGACCAGATTCTGTTACCAGGAATGAGACACATGGTGGGACCCCATTCTGTCACCGGGAGTGAGGTGGAAAGTGGGACCCCCCTTCTGTCACTGGGAGTGAGGCACACAGTGGGACCCTATTCTGTCACCGGGAGTGAGGCACACGGTGGGACCCCATTCTGTCACCGGGAGTGAGGCACACGGTGGGACCCCATTCTGTCACCGGGAGTGAGGCGCACGGTGGGACCCCATTCTGTCACCGGGAGTGAGGCGGATGGTGGGACCCCATTCTGTTACCGAGAGTGAGGCGCACGGTGGGACCCCAATCTGTCACCAGGAGTGAGGCGCACGGTGGGACCCCAATCTGTCACCGGGAGTGAGGCGCACGGTGGGACCCCAATCTGTCACCGGGAGTGAGGCGCACGGTGGGACCCCATTCTGTCACCGGGAGTGAGGTGCACGGTGGGACCCCATTCTGTCACCGGGAGTGAGGTGGATGGTGGGACCCCATTTTGTCACCGGGAGTGAGGCGCGCGGTGGGACCCCATTCTGTCACCGGGAGTGAGCTGCAGGGTGGGACCCCAATCTGTCACCGGGAGTGAGGCGCACGGTGGGACCCCATTCTGTCACCGGGAGTGAGGCGCACGGTGGGACCCCAATCTGTCACTGGGAGTGAGGCGCACGGTGGGACCCCAATCTGTCACCGAGAGTGAGGCGTACGGTGGGACCCCATTCTGTCACCGGGAGTGAGGCGCACGGTGGGACCCCATTCTGTCACCAGGAGTGAGGCGCATGGTGGGACCCCAATCTGTCACCGGGAGTGAGGCGCATGGTGGGACCCCAATCTGTCACCGGGAGTGAGGTGGATGGTGGGACCCCATTCTATCCCCGGGAGTGAGGCGCACGGTGGGACCCCATTCTGTCACCAGGAGTGAGGTGGATGGTGGGACCCCATTCTATCACCGGGAGTGAGGCGCACGGTGGGACCCCATTCTATCACCGGGAGTGAGGCGCGCGGTGGGACCCCGTTCTGCCACCAGGAGTGAGGCGCGCGGTGGGACCCCCTTCTGTCACCGGGAGTGAGGTGGATGGTGGGACCCCATTCTGTCACCAGGAGTGAGGCGCACGGTGGGACCCCGTTCTGTCACCGGGAGTGAGGTGGATGGTGGGACCCCATTCTATCCCCGGGAGTGAGGCGCACGGTGGGACCCCATTCTATCCCCGGGAGTGAGGCGCACGGTGGGACCCCATTCTGTCACCGGGAGTGAGGTGGATGGTGGGACCCCATTCTGTCACCAGGAGTGAGGTGGATGGTGGGACCCCCTTCTATCACCGGAAGTGAGGTGGATGGTGGGACCCCATTCTATCACCGGGAGTGAGGCGCGCGGTGGGACCCCGTTCTGCCACCAGGAGTGAGGCGCGCGGTGGGACCCCCTTCTGTCACCGGGAGTGAGGTGGATGGTGGGACCCCATTCTGTCACCAGGAGTGAGGCGCACGGTGGGACCCCGTTCTGTCACCGGGAGTGAGGTGGATGGTGGGACCCCATTCTGTCACCAGGAGTGAGGTGGATGGTGGGACCCCCTTCTATCACCGGAAGTGAGGTGGATGGTGGGACCCCATTCTGTCACCAGGAGTGAGGCGCACGGTGGGACCCCGTTCTGTCACCAGGAGTGAGGTGGATGGTGGGACCCCGTTCTGTCACCAGGAGTGAGGTGGATGGTGGGACCCCATTCTGTCACCGGGAGTGAGGTGGATGGTGGGACCCCATTCTGTCACCAGGAGTGAGGTGGCAGGGGTACACTGGACTGGTGGAGAGGACATGGGCTCCTAATTGCAAACACTTGACGGCGAGGTGTGTGGTGACCCCGGACAGGGCAGCCATAGAGAGGCTCCGTAGGTCATACAGCTACACGCAGCTCGTCTCTAAGTCGGAGTGGCCCCTAATGTCACGTGGCCCTGACTGGCCTCAATGAGTATACGCTCATGTACCCCATGTGCACAGGTAGGCCCCGCCCACAGGCTCCAATCACAGGCACTGAGAAGAGGATACATGTATCTATCGAGAAGACATTACGAGAAAATGTAGTTCTCCTTCAAAGGAAATTTGTTTATTAATAAGATATATTCGTAAAAACAAGAAATCCTTTGTATTTACCCCAAAATCCTTCTTCCCGGATGTCGGCCATAATGTCTCTGTATTCGGTTTTCTGAAGCCAATTGTTTTGCATGTAATGCAGAGATTACCTGGAGATCCTGCCAGTAACAGAGCTTCCTGCCGCTGGCCAAGCCGCATGTGGTCAGCCAGTCATGTACTCTCCTGTTGTTGGCCTCTGCCAGGTTTTCACTGCATGAGAAAATGAAGAAATGTGATCCCTCCCCTTCATCCAGGTGGGCGGTGGCCTAAATAATCTTCTATATCTCGGCAATCTCTATACAGGTGGAATGTGAAGATTGCAGGAGAGCCAACGCATTTCAGGGACCTCTGTCCCCTTCTTCAGGGCAACCAGCAGAAATGAATAATATTCATCATAAAATGTAACTAATGGAAGCCAAGCTGACCCCACCTGCAGTAATGTATGATCCTGTCCAATGGTGTAGCACTGCCCTCGTAAGGGCCACTGGACTTGATTGGGTCCCCCAAAGCTCTGCATGGCCAGGCAACACACATTTTCCACACTTGTACTCTCAGAGTCAGTAAACAGTCCTTACGCTGGTTTTTAGTTGTTTTTATTAAGGAGTTACCAACTTGGATGGGGTCTCGGGGTATATGGGATGTCCAAGGAACTGCAGAACTTGAGGATGAACTTCTTAGCAACTATACACTGTCCCATTCTGTACCTCCTCAGACCCCGGATGAATCCTCCTCTTCACCCAACTGTGCTGAGGGTATCCCTGAGCAAGGGGTCCCAAGAGCTTGCAGTTAAGCAGTCCCAGGTGAAGACTAGTTGGGTCTTGCACCTGACTGCCCTCTCCCCTTATCTGGCCTAAGGGGTGTAAGAGTACTTACACTGTCCTGTCCTGTCCTGTCAGCATGGTGGGTTGGTAGCTGCTTTCAGGCCTTTCACTGGGCTGGCTCCTTCCCTGCTGCTCAGGATGTCCTCCACAGGAGACTTTAGGCAGTAGAGATCCTCCTATCCAGCAACCAGCCTGGAGGTAGACTCCCCTCCATGGGACCCCCTCCCAGGCTCCACACTCCAGCCTTCTCTCAGTCCATCTTCCATCTGACTCCCCTCTCTCCTCAGGCTCTGTCATATTTGAGGGTTGCCCCGGTCACCATGCCCAGCCCCCTACTAGGAGATTGGGCAAGGTCCCTCAAACATGCAGATCTGGGCCTACTCCCCTCCTCCACCCCTCTTCCAGGAAGTTCTCGAGCAGGGGCGGACTGACCATTTGGGAACTCGTGCACTGCCCGAGGGCCTGGGGTCAGTAGGGGGCCCCATGAGATGCCCATGGTACCTTTCATATGCTTTTTTTGGATGTGGTTGAAGTGTGGGCAAGGACACAGGAGCTCCATGATCCCCTCTTGCCCGGGGGCCCCATGAGTTGTCAGTCCGCCCCTGTTCTCGAGTTTCTGGAAGGGTGGGAGGGCTCCAGAAGCTCTGATCTGTAGAACCTCCCAGCCTGTCCTGAGGAGAACTCCTCCTCGCTCCCAGGCTGACTCATCCCAGGCTGCAGCTCAGCCTCTGTCTAACAAAAGAAAACGTCAAAACCTATCTAGCTAACCTGAAGGGCGTTACAATGGGATTTTGGAATCATGTGTACATGTATGTGTTATTAATAATGAATATGTCTATTATCGGCCCTGCGAAGGAGGTGCAGACCCTTAAAATGCGTATTTATCCTACCCCGCTGCAATGCACAGCCTGTCCTGCACTTGCACTGAATCTGTACAGTCAGACTCTACAGTGTATGGCCAATGTAGCGCCCCCTCCTGGTTGGGGGGGGGACACATGCCCCAACACAGGGAGAGGGATAACCTTACCATAGGGTGGATCCATGGAGATGATCACCACAAGGAAGAGCACCGGTCACTTCAGTCATTCCAAGCTTTATTGCTCCAGCTCAAGGTTAGAGTAAAGGTCTCCTCCAGCCTCAGGGCTCCAAACTTCGCCAGACTTCTCCTCCAAAGACCATGATCCTCTAGTGGTGGGCATCAATCCCCCTCCATCCACTGGCTCTGCTGCCTTGGGTACTGTACCCTCCATGACCAGGCGGGGCATCTTAAGGAATTCTATGCTTGGCACCAAATGGACTCTGGCCTACTCAGCACAAATCATTGCACTAACCCCCCCAAGCCCCAGCCCAAGGGGAAGAGAGCTCACCAGGCCACTCCCCAAACATCTATCATCCCCCAGAATGCACCAATGCATGCCAAAGGGGACATAAATGCTCAATAGCCCTCATGACTATTGCCCTGAGCGCCAGTGACACCCAGTGGCAGCAGCAGGAACAGCAGCCAAAATGAAAAGACTACAACTTGGCCTGAGAAAAGCTACTACCTGAGAGAACCGAATTCCTTGGACCCCAATAGGGTGACTACAGCAATTCTAATCAGAAGAGGAGAAATTTGATTGGATCATCACCCCCCTCAGAAGAGTGTCCCAACCTACCTTCCCAGCAGTGGCATGGCGGTATGTGCGCAGGAAGGAGTGACCCTGATGTGAGATGGAGGCGGGGCTTAGAGGAATCGATCGATGAATGTCAGCGGCACGCAGAATACACAATAACACATATAAATAATAAAATAGACGCCATCGCCCCCTCCCCCCCCCTTCTGAACTACAGGTGCACTTTAGCAGAATGCAGCCAGCAAAGCCCATCTTTAATGTGCGAACTTCCCAGACGGGTCTCCTCCCGCCATAAATCTCTATTATGTGACGTGCGCAGAAAACAAAGCCGCTTCTGCTGGCTCTGCCGCCGCCGCCATGCGCTAATCCCATAAAATGCATTTCTCTCCATAATAAATTACAGTTTATATGTTTTTATGAGGGATGTTCCATAAATATTTAATATGCGGGAGTACATTGTCTTTAATGTATTGCTAGTCCTCGGATGCATTCGTCTGGGGGGGGGGAGGAATCCGGCACAGTGGGGCGATTCATTAACTCAACTCTCACTATAGAATATTTATATTAATGTCTCTTTTTTCCCAGGAGACAATTAAATGAGTTGGAAAAAAATGACGGCAATGTTAAATCAATGTTTAGAATGTGAATAATCTGCAACACCAAGCTGTGATCAACGAAGAAATGACAAAAGTCGAGCAAGTCCCCAACATGCGGCTCGACTCATGGAGGAAGGGGGCCGGTCTGCAGGGAGGGTGACTCCCACGGATAAGGGGGTCCTCCTGTACGGGGCCCAGGCCAGCAGGGGGGCCCAGGCAGCTGGGGGAATTGGATGTGGGCAGCGAGGGTGATGGGTGTGGTGGGGGGGGGGGGCAATTACTGGAACCGATCCCCTGTATGGCTCTCCCTGCAGCAGCTGAAAGCTGGTTTCTTCTCCTCCGCTTCCCGCTGGCTTTCAGGTGCTGCCGAAAAGGCCATACAGGGGATCGGTTCCAATAATTGCCCCCCTCCCCTGTGCACCATACATTTCTCCCAGGCCCCCTGCGTACCCCCATCCCCGCAGTGGTTTCCCTCCTCTCCTTCCCACCGGCAGCTGCAAGCACTTCAGGATGGAGAGTGGGGGAAGGGTCCAATAAATGTCACATTTACCAGTCCCTTCTTTTCCTGAAGGGACACAATGAGTGATTGGTACTGATCACTCGCTGTGTTCATTCATAACTGGAGCCTAGTAAACTGTGTTTGTTTTGTTGGCGGGGCCCTGTCAGGTTGGCTGTATGGGGCCCCGTGGTTTCTAACAGCAGCCCTGGTTGTATCCGCCGAGCATTGATACCCATTTCTGGGTGGATTGTCTTCCTTTTATTGTCCCCCGGGTCTGGTAGAAATATAAAAATAATAAAAAGCCGATCGATCTGGCTGCAATACTCACTCCCAGTCTAAAGCTGTCCCCCTCAGTACTTCATTCCATTATCATGGATTGGCACCAACAGTGTGCGCAGCGCTTTACAACATGAGGGCAGACAGTACGGCTACAATACACTGCAATACGAGGGAATCAGAGGGCTCCTCAGAGCTTACAATCTAAGAGGGAGGGTCAAATGATACAAAAGGTAATAACTGTGGGGGATGGGCTGATGGGGAAAATAAAAGTACAGATATTAGGTGGGGGCAGGGTAGGCTTCTCTGAAGAGGAGGGTTTTCAGGGATCATCAAAAAGCAGAGTAGGAGATAGTCAGACAGATTCAGGTAGGGAGTTCCATAGGATGGGAGAGGCTTGGGAAAAGTCCTGGAGGCGAGCATGGGAGCTAGAGGTCTTGGGAGGGACAAAGAGAACGATTTGGTTGATATTTTGAGACCAGGTTGGTGATGTAGCCGGGGGGGCGGAGTTGTAGATGGCTTTGTAAGTTGTTAGTGTTTTGAATTTAATTCATTGTGTGAGCAGAAGCCAGTGGAGGGATTGGCAGAAAAAGGTGGAGGACAGTGATTGGAGGTCAGTGGAGGGATTGGCAGAGAGGGGTGGAGGACACTGAATGGAGGTCAGTGGAGGGATTGGCAGAAAAAGGTGGAGGACACTGAGTGGAGGCCAGTGGAGGGATTGGCAGAGAGGGGTGGAGGACACTGAGTGGAGGCCAGTGGAGGGATTGGCAGAAAAAGGTGGAGGACACTGAGTGGAGGCCAGTGGAGGGATTGGCAGAGAGTGGTGGAGGACACTGAGTGGAGGCCAGTGGAGGGATTGGCAGAGAGAGGTGGAGGACACTGAGTGGAGGCCAGTGGAGGGATTGGCAGAGAGCGGTGGAGGACACTGAATGGAGGTCAGTGGAGGGATTGGCAGAGAGAGGTGGAGGACAGTGATTGGAGGTCAGTGGAGGGATTGGCAGAGAGGGGTGGAGGACACTGAGTGGAGGCAAGTGGAGGGATTGGCAGAGGGGGGTGGAGGACACTGAATGGAGGCCAGTGGAGGGATTGGCAGAGAGGGATGGAGGACACTGAATGGAGGCCAGTGGAGGGATTGGCAGAGAGGGGTGGAGGACACTGAGTGGAGGCCAGTGGAGGGATTGGCAGAGAGGGGTGGAGGACACTGAATGGAGGCCAGTGGAGGGATTGGCAGAGAGGGATGGAGGACACTGAATGGAGGCCAGTGGAGGGATTGGCAGAGAGGGGTGGAGGACACTGAATGGAGGCCAGTACAGGGATTGTCAGAGAGGGGTGGAGGACACTGAGTGGAGGTCAGTGGAGGGATTGGCAGAGAGGGGTGGAGGACAATGAGTGGAGGCCAGTGGAGGGATTGGCAGAGAGGGGTGGAGGACACTGAATGGAGGCCAGTACAGGGATTGTCAGAGAGGGGTGGAGGACACTGAATGGAGGCCAGTGGAGGGATTGGCAGAGAGGGGTGGAGGACACTGAATGGAGGCCAGTAGAGGGATTGGCAGAGGGGTGCAGGACACTGAATGGAGGCCAGTGGAGGGATTGGCAGAGAGGGGTGGAGGACACTGAATGGAGGCCAGTGGAGGGATTGGCAGAGAGGGGTGGAGGACACTGAATGGAGGCCGGTGGAGGGATTGGCAGAGAGGGGTGGAGGACACTGAATGGAGGCCAGTGGAGGGATTGGCAGAGAGGGGTGGAGGACACTGAGTGGAGGCCAGTGGAGGGATTGGCAGAGAGGGGTGGAGGACACTGAATGGAGGCCAGTGGAGGGATTGGCAGAGAGGGGTGGAGGACACTGAATGGAGGCCGGTGGAGGGATTGGCAGAGAGGGGTGGAGGACACTGAATGGAGGCCAGTGGAGGGATTGGCAGAGAGGGGTGGAGGACACTGAATGGAGGCCGGTGGAGGGATTGGCAGAGAGGGGTGGAGGACACTGAATGGAGGCCAGTGGAGGGATTGGCAGAGAGGGGTGGAGGACACTGAGTGGAGGTCAGTGGAGGGATTGGCAGAGAGGGGTGGAGGACACTGAGTGGAGGCCAGTGGAGGGATTGGCAGAGAGGGGTGGAGGATACTGAGTGGAGGTCAGTGGAGGGATTGGCAGAGAGGGGTGGAGGACACTGAGTGGAGGCCAGTGGAGGGATTGGCAGAGAGGGGTGGAGGATACTGAGTGGAGGCCAGTGGAGGGATTGGCAGAGAGGGGTGGAGGACACGTAGCGGCTGGTAAGGTGGGTGAGTCTGGCAGCAGTATTCATGATGGACTGGAGGGGGGATAGTCTGTGTAAAGGTCATTCAATGAGGAGGGAGTTGCAGTAGTGGAGGAGAGATGAGGGAATTAGGAGCTTTGTGGTGTCATTTATAGACATGTTAGGCAGTATATGTAGGGGGGAGGGGGAGGGGGAGGGGGGGGAGGGGGGGGAACATTTTGAATTTGACTTATTTTAGATCTGACCAGCTGCCTGCACATCAGTTCTGACAGTGGAGGGCCTCTACCCCGGGAAAGGGGAGACATGACTGAAACCTTCTAATCCATCAAGGGGGTGAATAAGGTTCAACATGAAACCAAAATCAAGACCCCCCCGAGGACGGGACCTCCAACTGACTGGAGGAAAGTTCACAACTAATCTCAGAAAGTATTATTGTACTGAAAGAGTAGTTGATGCCGGGAATAAACCTCCAGCAGTGAGCCAGTCCAGAGTACATGGCTTCAAACATGTGGGACAAACATAGATCTATAACAAAAAGATAACAAACCCCCTAAAAAAGAAATTAAAAAATGGACAGACTCAGGGGGCCACGCAGTCGTTTTCTGCCATCACGTTTCTATGGCTGCAGGTCACTTCATCGGCCTCCTCAGGTGTGATCTGATGAAGGAAGCTGAGAATATTATACTCCCTGGGTATAGATCCATAGTTCCATAGTTACATAGTTCCATAGTTCCATACATAGTTCCATAGTTACATACATAGTTACATAGTTCCATAGTTCCATACATAGTTCCATAGTTCCATACATAGTTACATAGTTCCATAGTTACATACATAGTTACATACATAGTTCCATAGTTACATAGTTCCATAGTTACATACATAGTTCCATAGTTACACAGTTACATACATAGTCACATAGTTCCATAGTTACATACATAGTTCCATAGTTATAGTCACATAGTTACATACATAGTTCCATAGTTACACAGTTACATACATAGTCACATAGTTCCATAGTTACATACATAGTTCCATAGTTATAGTTCCATAGTTGCATACATAGTTACACAGTTACACAGTTACATACATAGTTCCATAGTTACATACATAGTTACATAGTTATAGTTCCATAGTTACATACATAGTTACATAGTTCCATTGTTCCATAGTTAGTCTGGCTGAAAAAAAACAAAAGTCCATCCAGTTCAACCATTAAAAAGAAAAAATAAAGTTCTAATCCCCCCCCACAGTGGATCCAGAGGAAGGTGTGTCCAGGAACCCAGAGAATTGTGGGAATTGTGGGAATGCCGGGCCCTTCTGCCCCGCGACTGAATCTGGAAAAATCATTTCCTCCCATTCCTGAATGGATCCTGGAGATTACTTGTGTGCAGGGGCGGACTGACAACTCATGGGGCCCCGGGCAATAGGGGATCATGGGGCCCCTGTGTCTTTGCCCAAACTCAAAAAAGCCTATGAAAAAGGTACCAAGGGCATCTCATGGGGCCCCCTACTGACCCCGGGCCCTCGGGCAGTGCCCGAGTTTCCAAATGGTCAGTCCGCCCCTAGTTGTATGTATGCCAGGGGGTTATCCTGGGACCCTCCGGAATTTGGGGAGCACCGGCAATACGCCATAGCTGAACATCTGCCCCCCCCCAGGGCGTGTTATCTTCTTCTAATGGTGATGAATATATTCTTCTATAGGAATACAGAGATCATTCTCATACCTGTGTCTGGGGTTGGGGTATAATGCGCACTCACACGCTGTCGGGAATTGGTGGCGCGGCGCTGCAGCATGCGGCCAGTGTAAGCCGTACCAGAGACGGGGCTGACAGGAAGACAACAATATAGACAGAATTGATTGGAATCAGCAGGATTTCCCTTTTGTTCTGGTTTTGTTACAGATCCGGTCTCAGCACCGACCTCCCTCCTCCAGGTATCGCAGACGTTCTATCGATGGTTTTCTTCTTGGAAATACATTTGTTTTATTTAAAAATACATCACCAATTAAAGTGCGTCTGTCCTGCGCCATCGATCCCTTCCCCCTCATCAAAGACCCGACCGCTTCTTCTCTCCCCGACTCTTCTGGAGAAACATGAAAATCTATGTGTGGAAATCAATCATTGCCTAGGAATGCCGGCGGTGCCCCCCCCCCCCCCCCCATGGGAAAGGTTTCATGTAAATCCAGTCTGGTTGTTACATTGTACATTGTGAGTGTAATTACTGGAACAGAGATACCAACCTGGGAGAAGCAGGCGGGATTACTCTTCTGTTCTCAGCACCTTGTGAGAGGCGGAGCTTCCGCAACGCACGCAAAATGCCAGGATGGAGAAAGAGAGAGAAATGGATCCAAATCCGCAATCTTAGGATAAACCCCCAATACCAAATAATTCCAATTCTACTCTATATATCCCAATATCAGATCAATGCCATGTATTATTATTATACAGGATTTATGGCGCCAACAGTGTCCTCAGCGCTGTACAATATAATGGGAGACAATACAGATCAATACAAGAGGGATAGGAGGGCCTGATCCTGGGAGCTTACAATCTAGGAGGGAGGGGCTGATCCTGGGAGTTTACAATCTAGGAGGGAGGGCCTGATCCTGGGAGCTTACAATCTAAGAGGGAGGGGCTGATCCTGGGAGCTTACAATCTAGGAGGGAGGGCCTGATCCTGGGAGCTTACAATCTAGGAGGGAGGGGCTGATCCTGGGAGCTTACAATCTAGGAGGGAGGGGCTGATCCTGGGAGTTTACAATCTAGGAGGGAGGGGCTGATCCTGGGAGCTTACAATCTAGGAGGGAGGGGCTGATCCTGGGAGCTTACAATCTAAGAGGGAGGGGCTGATCCTGGGAGTTTACAATCTAAGAGGGAGGGCCCTGATCCTGGGAATTTACAATCTAAGAGGGAGGGCCCTGATCCTGGGAGCTTACAATCTAGGAGGGAGGGGCTGATCCTGGGAGTTTACAATCTAGGAGGGAGGGGCTGATCCTGGGAGCTTACGATCTAAGAGGGAGGGGCTGATCCTGGGAGTTTACAATCTAGGAGGGAGGGGCTGATCCTGGGAGCTTACAATCTAGGAGGGAGGGGCTGATCCTGGGAGCTTACAATCTAGGAGGGAGGGGCTGATCCTGGGAGCTTACAATCTAAGAGGGAGGGCCTGATCCTGGGAGCTTACAATCTAGGAGGGAGGGGCTGATCCTGGGAGCTTACAATCTAGGAGGGAGGGGCTGATCCTGGGAGTTTACAATCTAAGAGGGAGGGGTTGATCCTGGGAGCTTACAATCTAAGAGGGAGGGGTTGATCCTGGGAGTTTACAATCTAGGAGGGAGGGGCTGATCCTGGGAGCTTACAATCTAGGAGGGAGGGGCTGATCCTGGGAGCTTACAATCTAGGAGGGAGGGGCTGATCCTGGGAGTTTACAATCTAAGAGGGAGGGGTTGATCCTGGGAGCTTACAATCTAAGAGGGAGGGGCTGATCCTGGGAGTTTACAATCTAGGAGGGAGGGGCTGATCCTGGGAGCTTACAATCTAAGAGGGAGGGGCTGATCCTGGGAGCTTACAATCTAAGAGGGAGGGGCTGATCCTGGGAGCTTACAATCTAAGAGGGAGGGGCTGATCCTGGGAGCTTACAAACTAGGAGGGAGGGGCTGATCCTGGGAGCTTACAATCTAGGAGGGAGGGGCTGATCCTGGGAGCTTACAATCTAAGAGGGAGGGGCTGATCCTGGGAGCTTACAAACTAGGAGGGAGGGGCTGATCCTGGGAGCTTACAATCTAGGAGGGAGGGGTTAGTGGTACAATAGGTAATAACTGTGGGGGATGGACTGGTAGGAGGAATAGAAGATTCCATTATTAGCTGAGGGCAGGATAGGCTTCCCTGAAGAGATCGGTTTTCAGAGATCACCTAAAAGTGGGCAGAGTAGGCGATAGTCTGATAAATTGGGATAGAGAGTTCCAGAGGATGGGGGAAAAATAATAATTCTACTATATATATATATATCACATCATACATGTTTCGCACCCATAGGTATTGGTTTTGATAAGTACGCGGGTTCAGCTTCTACCTGAATCTGGTGACACCTTCTAATTCCCCATGACACCATGAGACAGGAAATCGGTTTCTGCAAAACAGAATGACAATGAAATGATCAAATGTGAGATCACAGTGTTGGCATTGCGGGAAATGTCTAATCCTGGACTCGGACCTCTGCTTCGGGCCCCACATAGTTCCATAGTTAGTCTGGCTGAAAAAAGACAAAAGTCCATCCAGTTCAACCATTAAAAGAAAGTTATAATCCTCCACCCACAGTGGATCCAGAGGAAGGCAAAATCCACATCCAATCACTGAACAAATCTTGCCACTTTCACCTCCAACATCCACCTTCTTAACTACATAGTTACAAAGTCTGAGTGATAAATAGACCATCTAGTTCAACCTATAAAAAGGAAATAAAAAAATATATATATATATACAATCCTACACCCACAGTGGATCCAGAGGAAGGCAGAAATCCCAGCAAAGCACGATCCAATCTCCTCCTGCAGGGGAAACATTCCTTCCTGATCCCCCGAGAGGCAATCGGATATTCCCTGGATCAATAATCGGATATTCCCGGGATCAATAATCGGATATTCCCTGGATCCACTTTTCCTATAAATGTTCTATCCAGTTATATTCTGTGTATCCAAGAAAGAATCCAGGACTTTCCTACAGCAATCCACTGAGCTGGCCACAACCAACTCTGGAGGGAGTCTATTCCACATTCTCACAGCTCTTACTGTGAAGAAACCTTTCCGTGTTTGGAGATGACATTTCTTTTCCTCCAGACGTAAAGAGCGCCCCCTTGTCCTCTGTGATGACCTCAGGGGGAATAACTACACCGAGTTCATTATATGGACCACTGATGTATTTATACATGGAGATCATATCCCCCTTATGTATTATACATGGAGATCATATCCCCCCCTTATGTATTATACATGGAGATCATATCCCCCCCTTATGTATTATACATGGAGATCATATCCCCCCCTTATGTATTATACATGGAGATCATATCCCCCCTTATGTATTATACATGGAGATCATATCCCCCCTTATGTATTATACATGGAGATCATATCCCCCCTTATGTATTATACATGGAGATCATATCCCCCTTATGTATTATACACAGAGATCATATCCCCCCTTATGTATTATACACGGAGATCATATCCCCCTTATGTATTATACATGGAGATCATATCCCCCCTTATGTATTATACATGGAGATCATATCCCCCCTTATGTATTATACATGGTGATCATATCCCCCCTTATGTATTATACATGGTGATCATATCCCCCCTTATGTATTATACATGGAGATCATATCCCCCCCTTATGTATTATACATGGAGATCATATCCCCCCTTATGTATTATACATGGAGATCATATCCCCCTTATGTATTATACACAGAGATCATATCCCCCCTTATGTATTATACACGGAGATCATATCCCCCTTATGTATTATACACAGAGATCATATCCCCCCTTATGTATTATACATGGAGATCATATCCCCCCCCCTTATGTATTATACATGGAGATCATATCCCCCCCTTATGTATTATACATGGAGATCATATCCCCCCCTTATGTATTATACATGGAGATCATATCCCCCTTATGTATTATACACAGAGATCATATCCCCCCTTATGTATTATACACGGAGATCATATCCCCCCCCTTATGTATTATACATGGTGATCATATCCCCCCTTATGTATTATACATGGAGATCATATCCCCCTTATGTATTATACATGGAGATCATATCCCCCCTTATGTATTATACATGGAGATCATATCCCTCCTTATGTATTATACATGGAGATCATATCCCCCTTATGTATTATACATGGAGATCATATCCCCCCTTATGTATTATACATGGAGATCATATCCCCCCCTTATGTATTATACATGGAGATCATATCCCCCCTTATGTATTATACATGGAGATCATATCCCCCCCTTATGTATTATACATGGAGATCATATCCCCCTTATGTATTATACACAGAGATCATATCCCCCCTTATGTATTATACACGGAGATCATATCCCCCCTTATGTATTATACATGGAGATCATATCCCCCCTTATGTATTATACATGGAGATCATATCCCCCCCTTATGTATTATACATGGAGATCATATCCCCCCTTATGTATTATACATGGTGATCATATCCCCCCTTATGTATTATACATGGTGATCATATCCCCCCTTATGTATTATACATGGAGATCATATCCCCCCCTTATGTATTATACATGGAGATCATATCCCCCCTTATGTATTATACATGGAGATCATATCCCCCTTATGTATTATACATGGAGATCATATCCCCCCTTATGTATTATACATGGAGATCATATCCCCCTTATGTATTATGCATGGAGATCATATCCCCCTTATGTATTATACACAGAGATCATATCCCCCCTTATGTATTATACATGGAGATCATATCCCCCCCCCTTATGTATTATACATGGAGATCATATCCCCCCCTTATGTATTATACATGGAGATCATATCCCCCCCTTATGTATTATACATGGAGATCATATCCCCCCTTATGTATTATACACGGAGATCATATCCCCCCCCTTATGTATTATACATGGTGATCATATCCCCCTTATGTATTATACATGGAGATCATATCCCCCTTATGTATTATACATGGAGATCATATCCCCCCTTATGTATTATACATGGAGATCATATCCCCCCCTTATGTATTATACATGGAGATCATATCCCCCTTATGTATTATACACAGAGATCATATCCCCCCTTATGTATTATACATGGAGATCATATCCCCCCTTATGTATTATACACGGAGATCATATCCCCCTCATGTATTATACATGGAGATCATATCTAGAGATGAGCGAAGTATTCAAAAATTCGATTCGACTGATTCGGCGAATTCGCGGAATAAATTCGATTCGAGTCGAATATATTCGCTGCGAATTTAACGTGTAAAAAGGGTGTTTCTAGGCTTCAGAGAGCCTTTATATTAGTGCAGAACACTGTACCTTTAATGTAAATGCCCTTGGAGTCTGCTGGGGAAGAGAAATAATACTGTCAGTCAGTATGACATGCAGATGAGTGCCGTCCATCTTAGAATCACCGCACACTTCACTCATTTGGCCAGTCACGGGGCCAAAACCAGAGTGTGGAGCCACAGTGTGGCGGTGGAGGCAGCAGCAATGGGAGGCCATACAGCACCCTATGACAACATGGAACCCACCAGCAGTGTGAGGAGACCTGAAAGTGGCACATGGCAGAGTGTGGCGATGGAGACAGCAGCAATGGGAGGCCGTACAGGGACCCATGAGAGACTCTGGACCTGGCAGCAGCATGAGGAGGCGGTACGGGGGCCCATGGCAGATTACGGGCCTGGCAGATGACGACGAGGCTGCCAAGTGCGATCAGCCTCATCATCATCAATTAGGGTCTCCGCCTCACTACTAGCCCCCTCGGCTGCGTGTGGGTCAGGAGACAGACCTGTCTCTAGACCGGCTACCGAGCCACTCTCCTCGCCAGTACTTCTTCGCCTGGCTGCTGAAGAGGCCGATGTCTCCCCCCATTCCTGACCGCCCTCTGTTAGCTCTTCCTCACTGTACAGTGGGGCTGAGCCCACAGCATGCGATACTTCGCTTGGTGAGGGAACACCAAAGGACAGGGGCAGGTAGAGGACACGTGATTTCAGTGGGCTTGCTCCCGGGCCATGCCAACTAACGGTTGTGTCTGACGTACCCACCGACCGTTGGCTGTAGGTGTCAGAGGTGACCTGGGAAGAGGAAGACGACCGAGCCAACCAATCGATGACGGCAGGGTTGTCGGTGGAGACACGACCGCTGGATTACACCGGGAGCACTGGCCTCTGGCTGCGACTAGTGCTGCCTCGACCCCTTCCTCTGCTGCCACGTCTGCTCACTCCTGAAACATTGCCTCCTCTGCCACTCCTCTGCGTGTTGTCTGACATACTCTTTAATTCAACGATTCTGTGTTCCTGAGTAACAATTCTGTGTCCCTGAGTAACAATTCTGTGTCCCTCAGTAACAATTCTGTGTCCCTGAGTAACAATTCTGTGTCCCTGAGTAACAATTCTGTGTCTGTCCCTGAGTAACAATTCTGTGTCCCTGAGTAACAATTCTGTGTCCCTGAGTAACAATTCTGTGTCTGTTCCTGAGTAACGATTCTGTGTCCCTGAGTAACGATTCTGTGTCCCTGAGTAACGATTCTGTGTCCCTCAGTAACAATTCTGTGTCCCTCAGTAACGATTCTGTGTCCCTGAGTAACGATTCTGTGTCCCTGAGTAACAATTCTGTGTCCCTGAGTAACAATTATGTGTGCCTGAGTAACGATTCTGTGTCCCTGAGTAACGATTCTGTGTCCCTCAGTAACAATTCTGTGTCCCTGAGTAACAATTCTGTGTCCCTGAGTAACAATTCTGTGTCTGTCCCTGAGTAACAATTCTGTGTCCCTCAGTAACAATTCTGTGTCCCTGAGTAACAATTTTATGTCCCTGAGTAACAATTCTGTGTCTGTCCCTGAGTAACAATTCTGTGTCCCTGAGTAACAATTCTGTGTCCCTGAGTAACAATTCTGTGTCCCTCAGTAACAATTCTGTGTCCCGAGTAACAATTCTGTGTCCCTCAGTAACAATTCTGTGTCTGTCCCTGAGTAAAAATTCTGTGTCCCTCAGTAACAATTCTGTGTCCCTGAGTAACAATTCTGTGTCCCTGAGTAACAATTCTGTGTCTGTCCCTGAGTAACAATTCTGTGTCCCTGAGTAACAATTCTGTGTCCCTCAGTAACAATTCTGTGTCCCTCAGTAACAATTCTGTGTCTGTCCCTGAGTAACAATTCTGTGTCCCTGAGAAACAATTCTGTGTCCCTGAGTAACAATTCTGTGTCCCTGAGTAACAATTCTGTGTCCCTCAGTAACAATTCTGTGTCCCGAGTAACAATTCTGTGTCCCTCAGTAACAATTCTGTGTCTGTCCCTGAGTAACAATTCTGTGTCCCTCAGTAACAATTCTGTGTCCCTGAGTAACAATTCTGTGTCTGTCCCTGAGTAACAATTCTGTGTCCCTGAGTAGCAATTCTGTGTCCCTCAGTAACAATTCTGTGTCCCTCAGTAACAATTCTGTGTCCCTCAGTAACAATTCTGTGTCCCTGAGTAACAATTCTGTGTCCCTCAGTAACAATTCTGTGTCCCTGAGTAACAATTCTGTGTCCCTGAGTAACAATTCTGTGTCTGTCCCTGAGTAACAATTCTGTGTCCCTCAGTAACAATTCTGTGTCCCTGAGTAACAATTTTATGTCCCTGAGTAACAATTCTGTGTCTGTCCCTGAGTAACAATTCTGTGTCCCTGAGTAACAATTCTGTGTCCCTGAGTAACAATTCTGTGTCTGTTAAACAATATGGTAGTGTGACAAGGGCACCCCTACCTGGAGAAAGTAGGTTACTAAATGATCCACGCGGAGTAATATGATTGAAAAGAATTTCCAACAATACTTTATTTGATCACATAGATCATAAGGAGGTTAAACATGAGCACGGTGAACATGTCAAACACATAAAATCATGTTAAAAATTGGTTAACTAGGAGAACCGGCCTGCGTGGGATGTTCCCATGTGGCCATTGCCAGATCTGTCCATTTGTACATAAGTCCAATCAGTTCTTCAATAAGGATAAATCCAAGGCATTTCAGATACGAAGATTTATTAATTGCTCCAGCAGTAGAATAATATACATGATAGAATGTCCATGTAAGAAGATGTATATAGGAAAAACGAAAAGGAACCTCAGGACTAGGATTGGTGAACATCTGAGAGATATCAGAAATGAAAATAGGAATGTAAGAAAGGGAGAAAAAGAGAACCCACTGGCACAACACTTTAAAGAAGTACACGGGGGTAAAACAGAAGGTTTGCAAGTGAAAGGGATTTTCCTGCTGAATATTTCAGCTCGTCGGGGGGACTTTGATAAAGTCCTCCTACAAAAAGAAAAATTCTGGATTTATACCCTGGGGGCACTTGTCCCATACGGACTGAATACAGAACTCAACTTTGGAGTTTTTTTGAACTAAAAAAACTGTTTTGAATTAAATTTATTGGAACCTCTAATATACCTTGAGTTATAACCTGCATTGGGGTACTATATGTATGAATAAAACATGGATCTATCTGGATAAAGTATGAATTTGATTGTGTGATTCTTCTTATTCGCACTACATACTTAAATTCCTACAATAATTGGACTATTACTGAAATTAGGTGATTGAACCTGGTCTTGATGTCTCTCTGTTTTGAACAATTATTATGAGTATAATAATTCTTTTTTGCTATCTTTTTTGGAAATGATCTGATTTATAGCAACAGGGTTCCTCCTCTTTATATCCAGCAGTCATTTTAAATTGAATATATGTGTTTTAATTCACTTTGGATATTTTCAATGTAGTGATACTCTTTCAACACAAGATGGCGAGGTGGAGACTCTTTGGTATGCAATTAGTGCACCATATAAGGCGAAGGATTGAGGTCCCCTCCCAGTTCTGACGAAGTCTGCGGTGATTGGCGGACGAAACGCGTCAACGTATTGACGTCACTACGCTCGGCGTCTTCATAGGGTGCGGCGCCCACGAGGCGGGAAGGAACGGCGGTGTCACAGCTCCCTGCTAGGAAGGCACAAGGCCCTCTGAAAACTACCATAAGGCTACTATTACAGCGGTTCGCAAACGGCAATCCCCCAGGGAACATACCTTCCACCGGTGGCAAGTTATTTAAGCTTACAGCTGTTTAGTTTATAGGGCATATATGGTGTTAAGAAGGCATCTCATACGGGCCTAATCTACCCTGTATACTCGGGGAATTTTTTGGAAATCCTCCTAGGAGGATAGTATACATGTATATATACGCTATCCTATTCAGGCATTATATGCTGTGACATAGCCATATCCTTATGAAACCGCAATAATTTTCTCTATTTGAGCAATTTTTGGAAACCCTTCATTGGGTATATAGACTCAGGTACTTACGGCCTACCAATACATATTACATATGTTTGAAATCCACGTACTGTGACTACCCGGTTCTCCACCCCCATATGCACCTTTTGAAGAAGCATCAAGGACCTGATCCTATTTCAAGTCGACGGGAGTCCTCTTGATCTTTATTGATGGTAATATACCTACATTGTGTTTTTTGTTTTCGTGGTTTACTTGATGCCTGTGATCTATACATTCATTTTTTATATATATATCCCCAGAATCATTTGGTACTGTGGACCTTGTTTCACTTGGGGTGGTTACCCAGGAAGTCCCCATATTTGAGAAGCGGGTTTGATAGCCTCATCATTGAGAAGGTAATAGAAGTATCCATTGACTTGTGTAGAGGGAGGCCTGGTGAGCTTTAGATGTGATTCGGCTCTTATATTTCTATACATACATTATGTATTTCTGTGTTCCAGCTCTCACATACCAGGAGGTCCCTGACGTACATTGGGAACATATCTGCTGAATACATGGCTCACTCTAATACAAGTTGGAAACTCATGGAAATCTAGGATAATTATCTTACTATTACCCTACATTGCCTTATATGGTACTGTAAGTGCTAAGATGACCCCGAAATGAAGACGCCAAGTGCTTTTTAACATGATTTTATGTGTTTGACATGTTCACCGTGCTCATGTTTAACCTCCTTATGATCTATGTGATCAAATAAAGTATTGTTGGAAATTCTTTTCAATCATATTACTCCGCGTGGATCATTTAGTAACCTACTTTCTCCAGGTAGGGGTGCCCTTGTCACACTACCATATTGTTTAGTATGCATTTTTCTGGGTTCATGGATCCACACTTGTACAAGTGAGTCGGAGATATGACAATGACACTAGCTATTTGTGTCATTTTGGGTGGCTTGTTTTTGTTCTATTTTTGTGAATTCTGTGTCTGTCCCTGAGTAACAATTCTGTGTCCCTGAGTAACAATTCTGTGTCCCTGAGTAACAATTATGTGTCCCTGAGTAACAATTCTGTGTCTGTCCCTGAGTAACAATTCTGTGTCCCTGAATAACAATTCTGTGTCCCTGAGTAACAATTCTGTGTCCCTCAGTAACAATTCTGTGTCCCGAGTAACAATTCTGTGTCCCTCAGTAACAATTCTGTGTCTGTCCCTGAGTAACAATTCTGTGTCCCTCAGTAACAATTCTGTGTCCCTGAGTAACAATTCTGTGTCCCTCAGTAACAATTCTGTGTCCCTCAGTAACAATTCTGTGTCTGTCCCTGAGTAACAATTCTGTTTCCCTGAGTAACAATTCTGTGTCCCTGAGTAACAATTCTGTGTCCCTCAGTAACAATTCTGTGCCCCTGAGTAACAATTCTGTGTCCCTGAGTAACAATTCTGTGTCCCTGAGTAACAATTCTGTGTCCCTCAGTAACAATTCTGTGTCCCTCAGTAACAATTCTGTGTCTGTCCCTGAGTAACGATTCTGTGTCCCTAAGTAACGATTCTGTGTCCCTAAGTAACGATTCTGTGTCCCTAAGTAACGATTCTGTGTCCCTAAAGTCTCTCTGGCCCTAACTCTGTCCCTAATACAGACAGGTCTGTCTCTCTTGTAAAATGGCCGCAATTTATAGCTCCACCATTACACAGTGCTGGCTGGCTGGCTGCTGATTGGCTAATGCGATCACATGTCATGAATGAATGCATTATGGGTCAGCGCGCCTTGTCTGCGCGCCTTCCCAGAGATCCCCGCTCCGTCGCCACACATGTCGCCGCCATTTTTGGGAAAATTCGATTCGTGCATCCGAAGTTTGCTAATTTTCGGATTCGGCGCGAATCGAATATTTCCCAGTATTCGAAACGAATTCCACTGTGCCATGTTCGATTCGCTCATATCTAGTTTTATACATGGAGATCATATCCCCCTTATGTATTATACATGGAGATCATATCCCCCCTTATGTATTATACATGGAGATCATATCCCCCCTCATGTATTATACATGGAGATCATATCCCCCCTTATGTATTATACATGGAGATCATATCCCCCTTATGTATTATACATGGAGATCATATCCCCCCTTATGTATTATACATGGAGATCATATCCCCCCTTATGTATTATACATGGAGATCATATCCCCCCTTATGTATTATACATGGAGATCATATCCCCCCCTTATGTATTATACATGGAGATCATATCCCCCCTTATGTATTATACATGGAGATCATATCCCCCTTATGTATTATACATGGAGATCATATCCCCCCTTATGTATTATACATGGAGATCATATCCCCCCTTATGTATTATACATGGTGATCATATCCCCCCCTTATGTATTATACATGGAGATCATATCCCCCTTATGTATTATACATGGTGATCATATCCCCCCTTATGTATTATACATGGAGATCATATCCCCCCTTATGTACTATACATGGAGATCATATCCCCCCCTTATGTATTATACATGGAGATCATATCCCCCCTTATGTATTATACATGGAGATCATATCCCCCTTATGTATTATACATGGAGATCATATCCCCCCTTATGTATTATACATGGAGATCATATCCCCTCTTATGTATTATACATGGAGATCATATCCCCCCCTTATGTATTATACATGGAGATCATATCCCCCCCTTATGTATTATACATGGAGATCATATCCCCCCCTTATGTATTATACATGGAGATCATATCCCCCCTTATGTATTATACATGGAGATCATATCCCCCTTATGTATTATACATGGAGATCATATCCCCCTTATGTATTATACATGGAGATCATATCCCCCCTTATGTATTATACATGGAGATCATATCCCCCCTTATGTATTATACATGGAGATCATATCCCCCCTTATGTATTATACATGGAGATCATATCCCCCCCTTATGTATTATACATGGAGATCATATCCCCCCTTATGTATTATACATGGAGATCATATCCCCCCTTATGTATTATACATGGAGATCATATCCCCCCCTTATGTATTATACATGGAGATCATATCCCCCCTTATGTATTATACATGGAGATCATATCCCCCCTTATGTATTATACATGGAGATCATATCCCCCCTTATGTATTATACATGGAGATCATATCCCCCCTTATGTATTATACATGGAGATCATATCCCCCCTTATGTATTATACATGGAGATCATACCCCCCCCCCTTATGTATTATACATGGAGATCATATCCCCCCCCTTATGTATTATACATGGAGATCATATCCCACCCTTATATATTATACATGGTGATCATATCCCCCCCTTATGTATTATACATGGAGATCATATCCCCCCTTATGTATTATACATGGTGATCATATCCCCCTCTTATGTATTATACATGGAGATCATATCCCACCCTTATATATTATACATGGTGATCATATCCCCCCCTTATGTATTATACATGGAGATCATATCCCCCCCTTTATGTATTATACATGGTGATCATATCCCCCCCTTATGTATTATACATGGAGATCATATCCCCCCCCTTATGTATTATACATGGAGATCATATCCCCCCCTTATGTATTATACATGGAGATCATATCCCCCTTATGTATTATACATGGAGATCATATCCCCCCTTATGTATTATACATGGAGATCATATCCCCCCCTTATGTATTATACATGGAGATCATATCCCCCCTTATGTATTATACATGGAGATCATATCCCCCCCCTTATGTATTATACATGGAGATCATATCCCCCTTATGTATTATACATGGAGATCATATCCCACCCTTATATATTATACATGGTGATCATATCCCCCCCTTATGTATTATACATGGAGATCATATCCCCCCCTTATGTATTATACATGGAGATCATATCCCCCTTATGTATTATACATGGAGATCATATCCCCCCTTATGTATTATACATGGAGATCATATCCCCCCCTTATGTATTATACATGGAGATCATATCCCCCCTTATGTATTATACATGGAGATCATATCCCCCCCCTTATGTATTATACATGGAGATCATATCCCCCTTATGTATTATACATGGAGATCATATCCCACCCTTATATATTATACATGGTGATCATATCCCCCCCTTATGTATTATACATGGAGATCATATCCCCCCCTTATGTATTATACATGGAGATCATATCCCCCTTATGTATTATACATGGAGATCATATCCCCCCTTATGTATTATACATGGAGATCATATCCCCCCCTTATGTATTATACATGGAGATCATATCCCCCTTATGTATTATACATGGAGATCATATCCCCCCCTTATGTATTATACATGGAGATCATATCCCCCCTTATGTATTATACATGGAGATCATATCCCCCCCTTATGTATTATACATGGAGATCATATCCCCCTTATGTATTATACATGGAGATCATATCCCCCCCTTATATATTATACATGGAGATCATATCCCCCCCTTATGTATTATACATGGAGATCATATCCCACCCTTATATATTATACATGGTGACCATATCCCCCCCTTATGTATTATACATGGAGATCATATCCCCCCCTTATGTATTATACATGGAGATCATATCCCCCCTTATGTATTATACATGGAGATCATATCCCCCCTTATGTATTATACATGGAGATCATATCCCCCTTATGTATTATACATGGAGATCATATCCCCCCTTATGTATTATACATGGAGATCATATCCCCCCCTTATGTATTATACATGGAGATCATATCCCCCCTTATGTATTATACATGGAGATCATATCCCCCCCTTATGTATTATACATGGAGATCATATCCCCCCTTATGTACTATACATGGAGATCATATCCCCCTTATGTATTATACATGGAGATCATATCCCCCCTTATGTATTATACATGGAGATCATATCCCCCTTATGTATTATACATGGTGATCATATCCCCCCTTATGTATTATACATGGAGATCATATCCCCCCCTTATGTATTATACATGGAGATCATATCCCCCCTTATGTATTATACATGGAGATCATATCCCCCCCTTATGTATTATACATGGAGATCATATCCCCCCTTATGTATTATACATGGAGATCATATCCCCCCCTTATGTATTATACATGGAGATCATATCCCCCCTTATGTATTATACATGGAGATCATATCCCCCCCCTTATGTATTATACATGGAGATCATATCCCCCTTATGTATTATACATGGAGATCATATCCCACCCTTATATATTATACATGGTGATCATATCCCCCCCTTATGTATTATACATGGAGATCATATCCCCCCCTTATGTATTATACATGGAGATCATATCCCCCTTATGTATTATACATGGAGATCATATCCCCCCTTATGTATTATACATGGAGATCATATCCCCCCCTTATGTATTATACATGGAGATCATATCCCCCCTTATGTATTATACATGGAGATCATATCCCCCCTTATGTATTATACATGGAGATCATATCCCCCTTATGTATTATACATGGAGATCATATCCCCCCCTTATGTATTATACATGGAGATCATATCCCACCCTTATATATTATACATGGTGATCATATCCCCCCCTTATGTATTATACATGGAGATCATATCCCCCCCCCCTTATGTATTATACATGGAGATCATACCCCTCTTATGTATTATACATGGAGATCATATCCCCCCTTATGTATTATACATGGAGATCATATCCCCCTTATGTATTATACATGGAGATCATATCCCCCCTTATGTATTATACATGGAGATCATATCCCCCCTTATGTATTATACATGGAGATCATATCCCCCCTTATGTATTATACATGGAGATCATATCCCCCCCTTATGTATTATACATGGAGATCATATCCCCCCTTATGTATTATACATGGAGATCATATCCCCCCCTTATGTATTATACATGGAGATCATATCCCCCCTTATGTACTATACATGGAGATCATATCCCCCCTTATGTATTATACATGGAGATCATATCCCCCCTTATGTATTATACATGGAGATCATATCCCCCTTATGTATTATACATGGTGATCATATCCCCCCTTATGTATTATACATGGAGATCATATCCCCCCCTTATGTATTATACATGGAGATCATATCCCCCCTTATGTATTACACATGGTGATCATATCCCCCCTTATGTATTACACATGGAGATCATATCCCCCCTTATGTATTATACACGGAGATCATATCCCCCCTTATGTATTATACACGGAGATCATATCCCCCCTTATGTATTATACATGGAGATCATATCCCCCCTTATGTATTATACATGGTGATCATATCCCCCCTTATGTATTATACACGGTGATCATATCCCCCTTATGTAGCATACATAGAGATCATATCCCCCTTATGTATTATACATGGAGATCATATCCCCCCTTATGTATTATACATGGAGATCATTTCCCCCCTTATGTATTATACATGGAGATCATTTCCCCCCTTATGTATTATACATGGAGATCATATCCCCCCCTTATGTTTTATACATGGAGATCATATCCCCCCTTATGTATTATACATGGAGATCATATCCCCCTTATGTATTATACATGGAGATCATATCCCCCCTTATGTATTATACATGGAGATCATATCCCCCTTATGTATTATACATGGAGATCATATCCCCCCCTTATGTTTTATACATGGAGATCATATCCCCCCTTATGTAATATACATGGAGATCATATCCCCCCCTTATGTATTATACATGGAGATCATATCCCCCCTTATGTATTATACATGGAGATCATATCCCCCTTATGTATTATACATGGAGATCATATCCCCTCTTATGTATTATACATGGAGATCATATCCCCCCCTTATGTATTATACATGGAGATCATATCCCCCCTTATGTATTATACATGGAGATCATATCCCCCTTATGTATTATACATGGAGATCATATCCCCCCTTATGTATTATACATGGAGATCATATCCCCCCTTATGTATTATACATGGAGATCATATCCCCCCTTATGTATTATACATGGAGATCATATCCCCCTTATGTATTATACATGGAGATCATATCCCCCCTTATGTATTATACATGGAGATCATATCCCCCTTTCAATTTATTATGAATGCTGCCAGACTCGCACACTCTACCAGCTGCTCAGTGCCCTCCACCCCTCTCTGTCAATCCCTCCACTGGCCTCCATTCAGTGTCCTCCAATGTAATCTTGGGCCCCAACATCAACCACCATCAGGTATACCACTGGCCAGTGGGAGGGGATAAGGAGGGACTGTGACTTTTAGCCCCCTGAGAGTATACGGTGTGATCATCTTTAGGGCTTATTCAGAAGTTAAGACCTGGGAGGTTGCGGGGGAGGTGGCCCTTGAACCCGGTTCTGGATACCCTATGAGACTGATTCCTTATTTGTAGATTATCAGTGCCTTTGTCTGCAATTGTGGGCCTATTGTCGCTATTACTTCCTCTGTCACACAAATGAATGTCCTCTGAGTGTCTCCGGGTGCAGTACTGCTGGAAGGGTTACTGTGTCGGCAACCCCAATTCTCCACCAACTCCCACCAAGCTGGCCGATGCCTCCCAGCTACGTTCTTCACTGGAATGACTGAGAGTACCAAATCCTAAATTATGAAGGAACTCAGCCATCCTAGTTCTCCGTGTTCTCCTCACCCTCGGCCCACTTTGTACACTTTATATAGGATTTCTTTAAATAAACTATTTTTCTCACAGATATTTTTTTCAAAAACTTTACTTGAATCGGGTTGATCCAACATAACAACTTGGCACATTGCCTTCACCTTCTTCTTTTCTGTCCAACATCTTGCAGGAGCCAGGGGATGCCGCTCAGTCTTTCCACCGCAATTTCCTGAACTGACATCCCGTAAAATGTTCAGTAAGAGAGCCCTAAGTCTACCGAAGAGGAGCTAGTACAGTGAAGGAAATGCGTATTTGCTCCCCGGCTGATATTGAATGTTCGCCCCTCACACAGAAATGATCGGTCTAACAATGGAATGTTCGCCCCTCACACAGAAACGATCGGTCTAACAATGGAATGTCTGCCCCTCACACAGAAATGATCGGTCTAACAATGGAATGTTCACCCCTCACACAGAAACGATCGGTCTAACAATGGAATGTTCGCCCCGCACACAGAAATGATCGGTCTAACAATGGAATGTTTGGTGTAACACTGAGAGACAGAATACAACAACAAATTCAGCAGAAATGCGTCTAACAAATGATGACGGATCTGCATGTTCATGAGGGAAAGAAGGATTTGATCCCCTTCACAAAACATGACTTAATACTTGGTGGCCAATCCCTTGTTGGCAATCACAGTGCTCAGACGTTTCCTGGAGTTGGCCCCCAGGTTTGCACACATCTCAGGAGGGATTTTGGCCCACTCCTCTTGGCAGATCCTCTCCAAGTCATTAAGGTTTGGTGGCTGACATTTGGCAACTCAAACTTTCAGCTCCCTCTACAGATTTTCCATCGGATGAAGGTGTGGAGACTGGCTAGGCCACTCCAGGACCTTAATGTGCTTCTTCTTGAGCCGCTCCTTTGTTGCCTTGGCCGTGTGTTTTGGGTCATTGTCATGCTGGAACACCCATCCACCACCCATTTTCAATGCCTTGGCTGAGGGAAGAAGGTTCTCACCCAAGATTTGAGGGTACATTGCCCCATCCATCGTCCCTTTGATGCGGTGCAGTTGTCCTGTCCCCTTAGTAGAAAAACACCCTAAAGCAGAATGTTTAAACCACCATGTTTCACAGTTGGGATGGTGTTTTGGGGGTCATAGGCACCATTCCTTCTGCTCCAAACACGGCGAGTTGAGTTGATGCCAAAGAGCTGGATTTTGGTCTCCTCTGACCACAACACTTCCCACCAGTCCTCCTCCATCATTCAGATGTTCAGTGGCAGACTTCAGACGGGCCTGGACATGGGCTTTCTTGAGCAGAGGGACCTTGCGGGCACTGCAGGATTTCAGTCCTTGTCGGCGTAGTGTGGTACCAATTGTTTTCTTGGTGACTGTGGTCCCAGCTGCCTGGAGATCATTGACAAGATCCTCACGTGTAGTTCTGGGATGATTCCTCACTGTTCTCATGATCATTGACACACCACGAGGTGAGACCTTGCATGGTGCACCAGACCTAGGGAGACTGACACTTGTTTTGTGTTTCTTCCATTTGTGAATGATTGCACCAACTGTTGTCACCTTCTCACCAAGCTGCTTGGCCATAGTTTGGTAGCCCAGTCCAGCCTTGTGTAGGTCTACCATCTTGTCCCTGACCTCCTTGGACAGCTCTTTGGTCTTTGCCATGGTGGAGAGTTTGGAATCTGATGGTTTGATGGCTCCTGTGGACAGGTGTCTTTTATACAGGTAACACAATGAGATTAGCAGCACTCCCTTTAAGAGACTGCTTCTAATCTCAGCTTGTTACCTGTATGAGAGACACCTGGGAGCCAGAAATCCTGCTGAATGATAAGGGATCAAATCCTTCTTTCCCTCATGAACATGCAGATCCGTCATCATTTGTTAGACGCATTTCTGCTGAATTTGTTGTTGTATTCTGTCTCTCAGTGTTACAATACACCAAACATTTGATTTTTAGACCGATCATTTCTGTGTGAGGGGCAAATATTCAAAATCAGCAGGGGAGCAAATATGCATTTCCTTCACTGTATCTGTTTTTTTTCCAGGTCTACATAGTCTCTGCACCAGACCAGCTCTTCTTATTGGTCTGTATCGCGGTCACCTAAGGAGGCACTGTTTATAATAGGTATGAACAGAAGCCAGGCGCTGTGTAGTTTTGTGATAGAAATAATACACCTTATATGGAGGTGTGCCTTTAATAAGTCATATGGTAAAACAATAATAAATAACCAGCCTGTGGCTTTAGGAAGCCAGGTTCCAAGATGGACGGCCCGTCCGCTCAGAGGGAAGCAGTGGAGTAGAATGCCTGTCAGTGCAGGGACCACGTTTACCCGACGTCCCAGCGTCCTGGATGACGTCACCACGATGTGGAGAGACAGAGGGGGGGAACTCTTGCTGGAGCCGCAGCTTTAGAAGGAAGAGGCCGGTTGCTGGGACAACATGTTTCGCGCGCATGCGCTTTGTCAAGTCTGTGAAAAGTCCAGCAATCGGCCATTTTATAGGAGACCTGCACGGCAGAAGGGGCCGGCTTAACAACCAAGGGGATAATCAAAGGAATAATCAAGAGCAGACGGCTCGTCTCACAACAGGATCAGATTGCAATTGAAATATGAAAACACATTATAAGGACAGGAACAAAGTGTGATTAAAACCTAAATATGACCATATTAAAAACCTTTTGGGCTTAATTGTGTCAAAATGGCATGTGCAAGATTATCAAGGGGAAAAAAAAAAAAAAATGGGGGGGGGGGGGAAGGCTGCTTAATGAAGCTTTATTAGCCAGCTGGATGAGTTCACATCTCAAAAACATTGCTGACAGCAATAAAACACAGGAATGGTGGGAAAGATTGTCAATAATCCTATTCATATCTATAATAGTGAATAGGAAAATTATCATTATATTGGTGCTAATAATATTCATAAATATAATAAAACTACATACATATTTTATAAAACAAACTTGCATAGGTATATATAATAAAACAATATAATGAAAAAATAAAATATACACACATATATATATATATATACATATACATAAAAAAAAAATATATATATATATATATATATACATATATACATGTGGTAATAAACAGGAAAAAAAAAAAAAAATTATAAATACATTTCAGTAATTACTCTTATGGACCGAATAAACAGAGTGGTATTAGATATATAAAATATGAAAAATAATGTATAAAATATCAAAGATAATAATCATGTAATAATAGTGATGTGTGTTTTATTATAAAATATATGGAGAACCCTAAGTTACCACTTAGATGATACTATGTACTTCAAGGTCCTCATTAAGGCCATTCGGTACCATAGATCCAAATTTATAGATCCAAAAGGTTTCTCTTTTACATAGGAGGGCTAACCTCTCATTGTCAGAAAGGGTTCCTTTGGGAATGTGTTCTATGGCCATCACTTCTAGGACACTAAAATTCTTGTTGTGATGGCAAAGAAAATGCCTAGGGACACTGTATTTGTCACATCCATCTTTTATGAGCCTTCTATGTTCTCCAATGCGTTTACGTAGAGGACGTATTGTGCGGCCCACATATATCAATTTACAGGGACATGTGAGCACATAAACCACATGATCTGTGGCACAAGTAATAAAATGTCGAATGTCATAAGAGATCCCTTTCGGATCAGTAATTTCTGATTTACCATGGGTGATAAATTGGCATGTCAAGCAACCTTTCTTTTTACATTTGTAAATACCAACTCTGTTATCGAAAAAGGAACAAATGTCCTGTTTGTTTTGAGAGGACATGGACAGTTTACTGGGAGCTAGAATATTTTTTAGCGTACGGGCTTTTCTGAATGTGACCTGGGGAGCAGATGGAAGACTGGGTGCCAGACGGGGATCAAGTTGCAAAATGTGCCAATGTTTTCGTATAATCTTGGTAATCTTACGATATGCCGTATTATAACCAGTTACAAACCTAACGGAGTTTGACTGGTCATGGGCACGTGTTTTTGTAGTGGCTGAGTTTTTGCCATGTTTGGTGAAAGCCTCATTAATGAGTGTAGGGGGGTAATCTTTTTCACAGAATTTGGCAGACAATTCGGTGCCCAATTCCTTATAATCATTGAGTTTAGAACAATTTCTTTTAAGTCGCTGGAATTGGCCACTCGGAATGTTGTTTTTCCATGCCGGGTGGTGACAGCCTGAATAGTGAAGATATGAGTTACCACTGGTGGGTTTGGTGTGATTTGTGGTATGAATAGTGTCACCCTCAAATGATAAAACTAAGTCTAAAAAAATTATACTAATAGGATCAAACACGTGAGTGAATGATAAACCAAACTTGTTGGAATTACAATGCAGTATGAAAGGTAAAAACGTGTCCAGAGCACCATCCCAGATTAAAATAATATCATCAATATATCTTCCAAAGAAGACAATATGTTGGGCAAAGGGGTTGTTTGACCATATAAATTCTTTCTCCCAGAGGCCCATAGTTAGATTAGCGTAACATGGAGCAAAATTTGCCCCCATAGCTGTGCCGTTTATTTGCAAGTAAAACTGATTTAAAAAGGTAAAATAATTATGTTGTAAACAGAATTCCGTGCAATCAATAATAAAATTAGCCTGAACGGAGTTCATGTGGGCATCTGATGATAAAAAGTGTTGAAGGGCAGACAAACCTACTCTGTGGGGGATGGACGTGTAGAGTGACGACACATCCAATGATGCCCAATGGTATCCTGATTGCCATCTATATTTGCTTAAAACCTCTATAATGTGACTAGAGTCCCTGATGAACGATGGCAATTCCATGACTATTGGTTGAAGGAAAAAGTCAATATATTTGGACAGGCCATTAATAAAACTATTAGTGCTGGCTACTATAGGACGCCCAGGGGGATTAGTAATGGATTTATGGATCTTGGGAAGGTGATAAAAATAGGGTGTACTACACACTGTAGGAAATAAAAATGATTTTTCTCTTTTATTGATTACTCCGTTATTGAAAGCAGTGTCAATCAATATTTTGAGTGCTTTCTGGTACTCGGGTAAAGGGTCTTCTTTCAATTTCTGATAGGTGCTAGAGTCGGACAGGAGACGGGTGGATTCTTTTATGTAGTCTGAGGTGTGTTGTATTACTAGGCTACCACCCTTGTCCGCTTGTCTGATAGTAAGATTTTTGTTGAGTTCCAAATTTTTCAGGGCTTTGAGTTCCGAGTTTGTCAGGTTTCGGCTGGTTGCCGGAACATCGCATAGAGTCAAAAGATCTCTATAGACCACTTGGTAGAAAGTTTCAATGTAGGGCCCTTTTGATTGTACTGGGTAAAATGTGGATTTGGGTCTAAAATGAGTATGTGTAATGTCAGGGTCAAGAAAAATGGGGGGGATCTCAAAATTTTGAAAATGACTTTCAGACCATAGTTCCTCTAAAATTTGAATAAGTTCTATATCTTCATCTTGAAAGGAAGAATTTATAGATGGAGTGTGTAGTACAGTGGATGGTTGTGGATCATTCGAAAAATGACGTTTTATAGTAAGAGATCGAATAAACCGATTTAGATCCTGAAATAATTTAAATTTATTGGGGCCTATAGCTGGTGAAAAGCTTAAGCCCTTTTGCAGTAAGGATACCTCGACATCAGAAAAAATATAAGAGGAGAGATTAAAAATTTTTATTGTGCTGTGAAATTTGGTTGTTCTATTCTCTCTTTCTTTTTTAGCCTGATGTCTTTTTCCGCTTCGTCTGCCTCGTCTAATTTTCGTTTTTCTTTTAGGGTCCCCATTGGGAGAGTCTCTAAAAAAACAAGGGATGGGGGGTTATTCTCGATGGATGTTGGAATAGTAGTACCATTGTTTAAAAAAGAATCTAAGTCTTTGGAGAGCGGGCTATATCGATTGTGAGTGGGTATGGAAAAAGGATTACCTGATGGATCTGTGTTGTTCTGTGTAGTAAAAGGTATGTCAAGGGGCTGGGAAGAGGGTGTGTTGGGTTCTATCTCTATGGTAGGGAGAAGGGTAGTGGAAAGATTCACTGAATTAGCAGAGACTTTGGAAGATATATTGATGATATTATTTTAATCTGGGATGGTGCTCTTGACACGTTTTTACCTTTCATACTGCATTGTAATTCCAACAAGTTTGGTTTATCATTCACTCACGTGTTTGATCCTATTAGTATAATTTTTTTAGACTTAGTTTTATCATTTGAGGGTGACACTATTCATACCACAAATCACACCAAACCCACCAGTGGTAACTCATATCTTCACTATTCAGGCTGTCACCACCCGGCATGGAAAAACAACATTCCGAGTGGCCAATTCCAGCGACTTAAAAGAAATTGTTCTAAACTCAATGATTATAAGGAATTGGGCACCGAATTGTCTGCCAAATTCTGTGAAAAAGATTACCCCCCTACACTCATTAATGAGGCTTTCACCAAACATGGCAAAAACTCAGCCACTACAAAAACACGTGCCCATGACCAGTCAAACTCCGTTAGGTTTGTAACTGGTTATAATACGGCATATCGTAAGATTACCAAGATTATACGAAAACATTGGCACATTTTGCAACTTGATCCCCGTCTGGCACCCAGTCTTCCATCTGCTCCCCAGGTCACATTCAGAAAAGCCCGTACGCTAAAAAATATTCTAGCTCCCAGTAAACTGTCCATGTCCTCTCAAAACAAACAGGACATTTGTTCCTTTTTCGATAACAGAGTTGGTATTTACAAATGTAAAAAGAAAGGTTGCTTGACATGCCAATTTATCACCCATGGTAAATCAGAAATTACTGATCCGAAAGGGATCTCTTATGACATTCGACATTTTATTACTTGTGCCACAGATCATGTGGTTTATGTGCTCACATGTCCCTGTAAATTGATATATGTGGGCCGCACAATACGTCCTCTACGTAAACGCATTGGAGAACATAGAAGGCTCATAAAAGATGGATGTGACAAATACAGTGTCCCTAGGCATTTTCTTTGCCATCACAACAAGAATTTTAGTGTCCTAGAAGTGATGGCCATAGAACACATTCCCAAAGGAACCCTTTCTGACAATGAGAGGTTAGCCCTCCTATGTAAAAGAGAAACCTTTTGGATCTATAAATTTGGATCTATGGTACCGAATGGCCTTAATGAGGACCTTGAAGTACATAGTATCATCTAAGTGGTAACTTAGGGTTCTCCATATATTTTATAATAAAACACACATCACTATTATTACATGATTATTATCTTTGATATTTTATACATTATTTTTCATATTTTATATATCTAATACCACTCTGTTTATTCGGTCCATAAGAGTAATTACTGAAATGTATTTATAATTTTTTTTTTTTTTTTCCTGTTTATTACCACATGTATATATGTATATATATATATATATATATTTTTTTTTTTTATGTATATGTATATATATATATATATGTGTGTATATTTTATTTTTTCATTATATTGTTTTATTATATATACCTATGCAAGTTTGTTTTATAAAATATGTATGTAGTTTTATTATATTTATGAATATTATTAGCACCAATATAATGATAATTTTCCTATTCACTATTATAGATATGAATAGGATTATTGACAATCTTTCCCACCATTCCTGTGTTTTATTGCTGTCAGCAATGTTTTTGAGATGTGAACTCATCCAGCTGGCTAATAAAGCTTCATTAAGCAGCCTTCCCCCCCCCCCCCATTTTTTTTTTTTTTTTCCCCTTGATAATCTTGCACATGCCATTTTGACACAATTAAGCCCAAAAGGTTTTTAATATGGTCATATTTAGGTTTTAATCACACTTTGTTCCTGTCCTTATAATGTGTTTTCATATTTCAATTGCAATCTGATCCTGTTGTGAGACGAGCCGTCTGCTCTTGATTATTCCTTTGATTATCCCCTTGGTTGTTAAGCCGGCCCCTTCTGCCGTGCAGGTCTCCTATAAAATGGCCGATTGCTGGACTTTTCACAGACTTGACAAAGCGCATGCGCGCGAAACATGTTGTCCCAGCAACCGGCCTCTTCCTTCTAAAGCTGCGGCTCCAGCAAGAGTTCCCCCCCTCTGTCTCTCCACATCGTGGTGACGTCATCCAGGACGCTGGGACGTCGGGTAAACGTGGTCCCTGCACTGACAGGCATTCTACTCCACTGCTTCCCTCTGAGCGGACGGGCCGTCCATCTTGGAACCTGGCTTCCTAAAGCCACAGGCTGGTTATTTATTATTGTTTTACCATATGACTTATTAAAGGCACACCTCCATATAAGGTGTATTATTTCTATCACAAAACTACACAGCGCCTGGCTTCTGTTCATACCTCCCACAAACCGATGTGTTTTTACCATGGCAGCAGTGAGTTTTTTCCCCACCAATCATAGTTGACATATACCATTCACTTATTTCCTTTGGGACACATCTGTGCGCTTTTATCCAGACCGTTCTTACTGTTTATAATAGGGTGACCCCGCCCCAGTGACACGAAACTTAATCAGGTAAAGAATTAACCCCTGCCAAGAACATAGGAACCAGAGACCTCATATATCAGTGGCTCCTTCAGGGGTAAGCTCTACACATGAAAATCCAACTTGAAGGAAGCCAAATGCAAGTCAGATGAAGCCGTCAATGAATTCTGAATGTCTTTAGAAGCTTCTCAAACTGATGTCATTGACACAAGCCCAAAGGTCATCTGTGGAGGCCCTAATGATGGATTGCAACCAGCTGATTGGCAGGATACTAAGCAGTCTGACCCTCACTGGTTGTAGTCAACCACAAAAAACCTCCAGGTCGCCCCCTGTAGGCCTAAGCAGCCCCTCATGTCACCGCTGGTCGCACAGCTTGGCCTCGGAGGTTGGAGACAGTGAAGAGCCGCATTTCTCATTATTAGATTGATTCTTACATTCTCTCGGTTGTGGAAGAGTTAAGCTCTGCAGACAGTGAATCCAGGTGTAAAGGATGCCGGTATTTCCAATCTGTACTTGTTTTTAATTTACCTGAAATGAGAGAAGGCCGGGGGGGGGGGGGCATTTCTTGGAAAGTCTCCTAATGATGCCATTGCAGGAATCAACATGAAGGAATATTTATAAGTGGGATCTGTAAAGACGACCTTCTAGAAATGGCAGAGCTGCCAATACTGCTCAGCGACTTCTGATGGGCCTTTATGGTAAATTCTGAGCATGTCAGGAGCTGCTGCCGGAAAACCTCGCAATTCTGTTATTAAAATGTAAAAATAAAACACTTCGAGGTGACGGAATCTTAACAAGGGTTGAGCTGCACATTCAGTGAAAGCTTGCTTCATATCGGCATTTCCTTCTCTGCCCTGTGCCTTGCCTGTACAGAAATGAACACATTGCATTGTATGGATTCGGGGGGGGGAGGTCATAAATGGGGTGCTTGCTGTCCAGAAAGTATAAAAACTATATTGAGCCATACACACTGCGCACCCCAACGCAAACCTGACTGAATGACAACACAGGAGCACCACTAGGAGGGTCATCACCCTGTAACAGGAAGTTCCGGAGCAAGAACCTTCATGGCAGGATCACCAGGTATGATTTTATTAAAAGTCACAATTAGAAAAATATTACATGTACCACCCCAGCCCCTGGAGACAGGCGGAGAACCCCAGAATCGGGGTGGGCTAGCATGATCCCAGAGCTGAGTCTACGCCTGAAGGGTAGGGGATGTGTAGCAATTGGGCGCCATTCACTTTAAGGATGTCTTTTATTCTTCATAGACATCACATGGGAGAGGGGGGCGGGGAACTCATTACACCCATTACTGACCTGTGGACTCAGACTCCATCCAGAGGCTTCAGTCCAGGCAAAAGTGGCCTTTAAGCTGAAAGCTGCAACCCAGAACTTTACAGAAGAAGAATTAGTATCTCTGGTAGTAACAACCTCCATAGTGATCCTCTCAATGTTTCCCCAGGGTATCTGAAGGTCTTCTTCCATGGGATCTCCATTGGTGAAGTCACCTCTGGTACTCCATCTCAGGCATTGCTTCTCCTTCCAGATCCTTGTCCTCTGTGGGGGCCCCCTGAGCCCAGGGCCTCAAGCAAAAGGACCACAATGGACAGGCAGGCTTCTTCTGCTTCCAAGCATTTGCATCGAGCACATGGAAAAGACCTCCTCGGGCTGCAGCCCGGGGAGAGGGGAGATCACATGGTCCACACCCAGGGGCGGACTGGCCATTTGGAAATTGCGGCACTCCCGGAGGGCCCGGTGTCAGTAGGGGGACCCATGAGATGCCCCTGGTACCTTTTTCATAGGCTTTTTTGAGTTTGGGCAAGGACACAGGGGCCCCATGATCCCCTATTGCCCGGGGGCCCCATGAGTTGTCAGTCCGCCCCTGTCCACACCAGATCTTTATGCTCTCCCCTCGGCATGCACCAGTGGTAATAAACCTCCTACTCATTGGCTGAAGGAAACCTCAGTATTCCTAACTCTGTAGCTTCTCCTAATATCACCAGAGGAACCTACTGACAGCAGAGAGGAACCTCCACTGAGTTTAGGGGAAAACCAAATGACCAAATAGACTACAAATCAGCTTTAGCTGTCTTCCAATCAGCATGGCTGAATGTAGATTAGGACGGGGTGGCTACATAGAAATGGCTTCTGAAATGACATGAAGGTTATATGAAGTCTTAGTGGTTTGGTTTCCATATAAAATATTCACTCTGCATTATGTCACGGGTAATGATTCCAGATTTGATCCCTTTTCCCTCTCCATGGGCGTTATACGTAGGGCAAAAGGCAGGTCATTTCAGACGATGGATGGTTGTTTCCATCAAGGCGTTCTGTATATTGAGGCCCAATATGTATTAGCACAGTATATATTATTTGTCCCCAGTACAGTGCCTGGAATGTTATTATCTGGCTCCATAGAAGCTGACAGAGATATAGTAATACCTTGGCCTCTACGTGAACTGCAGCTTTTCATTACTGCATAGCTTCCATCTAATTTTTTTGGTTGAAAATCTACCATTATAGGATAATAATACCTAACCTATAATATAACTGCAGTTAGACAACTGACTCAGGACGGAGGAGGGGAAGGCCAGGTAAGAGGCCACATTAGGAAGGCTCACCGCCTACTACCGCCACGTGGCAGCCCCTCTACCTCTCTAGTTAGGCAGCTCGGTGTCTGAGAAGACGAAGATTACTCAAAGCAGAGAAACCACATACATGTCTGGCCTCTGCTGTGTGCTGTCCAACCACAGCATCAATGACAAAATAATAAATAAATAAATATGAAAATAAAATTTAAAGGAAAACTAACAAGGAAAAAAATGGCATTTTGGAATTTCCAACTCGGGGGCCACCCAGGCAGGGAGCCTTGCACTAGATCATATAGGTGAGGAAGTAGTGTAAAGACTTTGGCCAATTGAATAAATCTGAAAACAGAAATAATAAAAACTAGCAAGTAAAAAAAAAACAAAAAACATTACAACCATTGGGAGTTGAAAATCTCCCACTCTTGGGCCACCCATGCCAGGAACTTTCCACAAGTGTATATTTAAGGGTTTTCAGCATAAAGGGCTTGGTCAAAGTGGGGCTCAGACATCTGGACTTGGGGATGAATATATTATAGCTTTTTTTTGCAGCTCCAAATGGGCCTTCTTAGACAGTACTCAAGGCAAGCACAATAGCTCCAGTACATACTGTGTAAGCTCCAGCCAGTGGCCCAGTCTGGATACCCATTAGTCCAATGGGTCCTCACTTCTGAGAATGTCCCATCATCCCTTGACCCGCTGTAGTCAGTAATCAGGTGGTACATGAGCTGCCTGTGAGTGCTGCCTGCAGTCAGACTTGGTCACTCCTTTAAAGGGTTCTGAGGATCAGAGGCACATTGGTCACAAGGGGGAATTCTTCCTCCGTCAGGAATTGCGACAAAGAGGTTTTTATACAGCACCTACTCAAAGTGCTGAATTTCGGGCTTCCTCTGGGATGCTTGCAGTAGATCCACCATTGTACCCTTTATCGTGGCTCCAATAGAGTGGCCAAGGGGTGGTCTCTTTCTGTGATGACCCGAATCCCATAACCATCTTCCCTGCATGACATGACATTTCCTAAGCCTCTGAAACCCCTTGGGAAACTTCCTTCCCTGCCACTAGAAGCCGCAGATGGTACAGGGAGATGGGAGGAGGAAGACTGCTGATCGTTGCTGATTTGTCTCATTGGGGTGCTGCTCCCATTGAGTTCTGGGGTGCAGAGTCATGAGTTTCCTCATCCATATGCTACCCAAGTGGCTGGAACATTCACCATGGATAATGCACTGCATGTAGAGAAGGAGTAGAGGAAGGAGGTGATGGAGGAAGGTGAGGAAGAGGAAGAGATAAAGGAGGATGGTGGGAGAAGTAGAGAGAGAAGAAGGCACAGGAGGAGGAGGAAGGGGTGAGCAAGGAAGGGGAGGAGAATAAGAGGGAAGAGGGGGGTAGTAAGAGTTCTCACTGGCAATGTTTGAATACCTCCATATGCCAGGGAGGGGGGGAGATGTAGAGGGAGAACTAAGGGGAGGAGGAGTAAGAGGTGAAGGGGGAAGGGGAAGGAGAAGACGAAGTGGGAGGAGGGAATTCAGATTAGGAATGTTTGGCTACCTCCATGTGGCAGCGCTTCCATCTCTTCTTTTAGGATTGGCAGTCATTTGTTCTTTTTTTGACGGTCCTTTTTTCCACCACCCATTGCACCCACCTACCTCTCCCCTTGCCATGTGGGAAAAAATACAAGAAAAAATAAAAATAAAAAACATAAAATGATACATTGTATAAAATGTGGATGGGCAGTCTTTGCGGTTATTGTTGAGCTAACTCGTTCTTTTTCCTACCTTGTCTCTTCCTGTGTGCTGCCTATTTAAGTGCTCAAGTCCTGTCCTGATGCTGGCCAACGTCTACAAACACATGACTACATTTTGACTTTTTAGGGAATAATTGTGGATGGGAGTGGTCACGATGGGGTAAGGGGACTTCTAAGTCCTGATTCAGCTGGAGGTAAGAGCCATATAGCAGAGTTCCCGGCGTTAATGTGAGGCACAATGGTGGGGACAATAGCTTCAGCTGTCACTACTCTGGAAGAAACTTAAGGAGAAAATAATCACTATTAAAAAAAAACTGTTTGCAGTTAATAATTATATTCCGGGAGGCTGGCAGAGCCGCCAGAACAGGTCAAGACAATCAAATGTGGCCTCAGGGCAGCTCGTTGGGTGGCTATAAAATGAAGCAAAAAAAAAAAAAAAAACCTTTCCTACAGGATATTTTTTATTATTCAACAAGATACATCGTATCCATCAAAGGTTCCTTCATTCAGAGATAAATGTGATGAAATTGCGTTGTATACGCCACATTTATATATATTTGGGGGGGAGTTGATTCTAATGTAATTTATTTTATGTTAATGTAATAGAAAATGATAATTAAAGTTGTATATTATGTAGTGAGAGCAAAATCTATTAAAAAGTAATTGTTGTAAGATGTTCCGATGATTAGAATAGACGGTCTTAATGGGTGGTGGAATCAATCATGAGAATAGTTAGCAAACATGCCGGGCATATGTGTGAGAGGCTTCGTGTGTTATGTGGGAGGAAGATAATGAGACTTCACTCTTGGTCTGCCGTAGATGTTAATATCTTTTCTAGGGACCGTGGCTTTCCCAAAATGGGCCTCGTGTATGCTGTGTTACCCTGATGGCATTAGCTCATTGTGGGATCCTGAGAGATTCTGATGACATTAACCCATTGTGGGATCAGACGAAAAGACTCCAATGATATTAGCCCATTGTGGGATCCAAGGGAGAGACCCTAATGACTATAGCCCATTGTGGGATCAGAGGAAGAGACTCCAATGATATTAGCCCATTGAGGGATCCAAGGGAGAGACCCTAATGACTATAGCCCATTGTGGAGTCAGAGGAAGAGACTCCAATGATATTAGCCCATTGAGGGATCCAAGGGAGAGACCCTAATGACTATAGCCCATTGTGGGATCAGAGGAAGAGACTCCAATGATATTAGCCCATTGTGGGATCCAAGGGAGAGACTCTGATGACATTAACTCATTGTTGGATCAGAGGAAGGGACTCCAATAACATCAGCCCATTGTGAGATCAAAGGGAGAGACCCTGATGACATTAATCCATTGTGGGATCCAAGGGAGAGACCTTGATGTCTATAGCCCTTTATGGGATCCAAGGGAGAGACTCTGATGACATTAACTCATTGTTGGATTAGAGGAAGAGACTCCAATAACATCAGCCCATTGTGGGATCCAAGGGAGAGGCCCTGATGGCATTAGCTCATTGTAGGATCCAAGGGAGAGACCCTGATGACTATAGCCCATTGTGGGATCCAAGGGAGAGACCCTGATGACTATAGCCCATTGTGGGATCCAAAGGAGAGACCCTGATGACATTAACCCATTGTGGGATCAGAGGAAGAGACTCCAATGATATCAGCCCATTGTGGGATCCAAGGGAGAGGCCCTGATGACTATAGCCCATTGTGGGATCCAAGGGAGAGACCCTGATGACATTAACCCATTGTGGGATTAGAGGAAGAGAGTCCAATGACATTAGCCCATTGTGGGATCCAAAGGAGAGACCCTGATGACATTAACCCATTGTGGGATTAGAGGAGGAGAGTCCAATGACATTAGCCCATTGTGGGATCCAAGGGAGAGACCCTGATTACATTAGCCCATTGTGGGGTCAGAAGAAGAGACCCTGATGACATTACCATGTTGGAGGATCCAAGGGAGAGACCCTGATGACATTAGTCCTTTATGGGATCCAAGGGAGAGACCTTGATGACATTAGCCCATTGTGGGATCAGAAGAAGAGACCCTTAGGACATTACCATGTTGGAGGATCCAAGGGAGAGACTTTGATGACATTAGCCCATTGTGGGATCAGAAGGGTAGCACCCGTGGCTTTCTGCCCAACAAACTGAAAATCTATGCAAGCTGGAGCAGGGAAATGATCTATTACATACATCAAGCACAATACTTACATTGTAATATTAAAACCCAAAATCCAATTTTTTTTACTTTGCATAAAGTAGAGTACGGTTAGATCATCTGTGGGATTGGATGAGGAAAGTGTAGAGATAGCGCTGGACCTGCAGGTTTACCTCACTGGTATTGCTGTATTACAGTGTTGATGATCTGATTCCCGGGCAGGAAACTTCTACACCCCAGAGGATCTCCGCGGTCTCCATGGCTTGTAGTGTAATATAACAAAGATAGAAATTGAAGTGTCACACCAATCCTTAGAGGTCCAAATACAACTTTATTCCAATAAAAGTCAGGGGGACAATACAAAAATTATCCAATGCGTTTCAGGGTTCCAGGTCCCCTTCATCAGAGCTAAAAAAAACCTGAGGACGTCACCAAATCAATCTGTTATCAATACAATCAATCAATGTTTAAAGCCAAATAGCCAATAGAAGTATCAAAATAATTATTCAAAAACTTCAAACATGAGAATATGAATACTAAGCCGTACCATTGCAGTTTATCAATTGGGTAAAAAAAATTTAAAAAATCCAATACTATTGGTTATTTGCTTTTAAATATGACCCCGAGGAGGGCAAATTATATAGATATGAGACTGATATGGAGATGTTCTTATGTTTACTTTAGTCCTGATTAAGGGGGCACGCTTGGACCACCAAGATGCACTGGACACTTTTTGGATTGTCCCCATGACTTTTATTGGAATAAATAGATGGCAGCACCCCTTATGAGGACGTATTTGCTTACGAAACGCGTCAAGGAGGAGCCCATACACGCCGTGACGTCAATCCGCCGGATCGTGGAGGTCCAGCAGCCATCTTTAATTTCAGCTGGTCAGTGTACATTCAGCAGTACTGCTTCACACTATCTAGGATTTGTTTACCTAACATTTCTGTACGTTTAATACTGGATGGGTTTTAACCTCATTGTTCATAATAAATATCTTGGAATACTACACTATGGGAATCCTTCTTCTCTGCTCTGTGCCGACCAATTAAATCCACCTAGGACCCCAATAGCTACACCAGGATTAAAGGAGGGAGCCAGTGACCAGACCCTGATCACCTGATCCAAGGCATTTAGGAGGGAGACACCCATTATCCGGATTAGCAGAGGAAGGGATCCTGCTTCAGGCTGCACCATCAAGGGAACCCCTGCTGCTGGTTTATCTGATCCTTGCGCATTAAGATTGCGCTTCTGGTGAGTGGGCAATCTTTCTATATCCAATTTGATCGCAAGCCACCGGATTTCCAGATCTATATACACGGATTTATATAATCATTCACCAGTGGGAATAACTACTACCATTGTGGCTGGTTGTGGACACTATATTATATACTGTATTTCTATTGAATTTTATACCGATCTGGAATCATATTCATGAGTGATTAATCATTTTAGATCAGATTGGTGATTATTTGTTTAGCGTTGCACTACGGTTTATGACTTATTCATTTGAGAAAGTTTGTGGTTACTTTTTTTGGTGCATTAGCTGCTGCGTAAGCGCTCGCTTTACACCCTTGATTTAGATTTTTTATTGGAATAAAGTTTGATCTGATCCTCTTAGCAGTCTTGTGGCACTTCAGTTCGATTTATTCGATTTTTATTGATTTTTATTTTTTATTGTAGATACACTTTCATTCCCACATGGAAGAAAAATATATTTTAAATATATTTTAAAAATATTCTTCCCAAATATATTGACGTCTATTTGAAATACTATAATTTTGGCCGAATTATATATATATATACTGTATGTTGAAATGTGTTTTTTATATATTACAAAATATCCGCACTCCTCGCCCTTTATGCTAGGAGGGGGATTTGAGGGAGAGGATTTGTGCTAGGGTGGAAAATTTGAGGGGAAAGAGAATGTGTGCTGGGAGGGGTGAAGTAGAACTTTAGGTGAAGTTTTGGGGGGGGGGGGTGCAAGTAGCTGGTCTTGCCTAGAGCGCAAAATAGTCTAGTACCGGCCCAGACCCTGAGCCTGACTCACCTCCTCCTCCTCCATTGAGAAACGTTTTTCCACTCCCCATGACAAGATCTGTGAATGGAGGAGAGAATTCTGTAATTGATCAGACTCATTCAGAAATTGTGTTACAGGCAGTGAAAGCGAACAAAAAACTTTCCTCAGCGGAGGAAAAAAAGGGTCAAGTCCCCGTTGGGATATTTTTCAGTGGAATTCAGCAAACAAACCTATTATCCCTCTCCATGCTGGAAGTTCAAAGCCAGGAAGAGGACCGCCATCCCTGCAGTGAAAATGCCTCCATGATCCAGCCACCAGCATGACGTGGAGATAGGCGTGGGCATTCAGGCAAGTTATCAGTTGGTAATTGTACAGATTCCTCAGGCTCGGGCCTGTATTACCGGGGGACGGCTTCCCCTGGAGGGGTCACGGTTTGCAGAATGCTGGGGGGTCACACTGTTGCTGCTAAGAAGAGTCTGAATAACAGAGTGTTTGTCCTTGAACTGACCTTACTCGCCAGAAACCTCTCCCTGCATTATTCACTCTCCTTAACAGGTAGGGTCTCAGGCCCAAGACTCGCTCCAGGAGGGCCTGAATGAAGTGGGTACCCTAATTTGTAAAGTCCCACACCAAGATGGCTGCCAAAGGTCACCAGAACTCGCAGAGTCCAATCAGACAGCTGGAACCTCTGTGACACAGAGTCTAGAAGGGGACAATCTCCGCTGTAGACTCCACTCCATCTGTAGCACCTCCTGGATACAACCATAGCAGAGTAGGAAAGGGTCAGAACTTCTGTGAGGTCTTCCTGTCCCGATGACCCTCATTCTCCTTAGTCTTTCTCCTGATATGTAAAATCTCCCCAATTCAGTTACAGACAGTAATGAAATTCTGACAGTTGTTCAAACCTTTCCCCGCTGTGTTCAATGCTAACAAAAAGGAAAAAAAATGTGGCCTTGGTTGGACTTTAAAAATCCAAACAAGAGTTCCTGTTGTATGCAGACAGCTCACATGACATATACAACAAAGAAAATGTCAACTTAGTCCAGAAAGAATACAAAGAATTAAAGTCAAGGAACAGAGAAGCCAGATTTCCTAATATATCTATGGCTGATAAACAATGGTCTACTTGGAGCTCCCAGCGCTGGTGGTTCTTCATCCATCTTGCCTCTCCTGCCCTTTAATGAGAATCTCGGCAGGTGATGTCTGCTGGTTGGGGCCTAGAGGAGCACACAGGACCTCACATGCGGATTCTGCCAATATAATTGGCATCAGTTCTGTCAAAGAAGCTCAAGGAAACTGACAAGCAGGAGACATGTAATTATCTGGCTGGGATCTTGCCTCCGAGAGGAAATTGAACCTAATAAACTTCCCGTCCGCAGGGTCTTCGAATGGAGTCAGGGCGCCCATTGCTAACTGGAATGATTGCTATCTTAAATACAAAGAATTGGAGGGTTAATGTATCTGTCCATCTCCCAGGATCACACAGACACATCTTTGACCCCTTTGCAGCTTCTACTTAAGAGGCATCTTGGTTATTATCTAGCAAATGAGACAGACTGGGTGATAAATGGGGTCTCGTGTCTTGTGGAACCGCCACCTTATAAAGACAAGATCAAAAGTTATTTATGGCTCTTCTAAATGTGCCGGATTAATGACTCCGTTGTATCGCCAGGTTCGGGAGAAGCGTGAGTGACGTTCCACTCATATTCCTGAACAATTCAGATTGTGTAAATCCCCAATGGCCAATTATTGGCACGATGCGTTGTTGACACCTACATCCAACTTCTTCCCGACTGGTGACCCGTGTTACCCGTACATGAGCGCGTCACTTCCACTTTGCATTCTGTTACCGAGTGAAATTGTATAAATAAACCATTTTGACATCAGGACAAAAGGAAAGAGGATGAAATGGTGACATTTGTTAAATGTGGGCTTCTAGCATCAGATATGTAAGTAGGTGGACAATAAAGAGAACCTGTACTGTTCAGTAAGTGTCACGTACCTGGTGGAAGCTGAGCTGCAGAGGGGGCTTCTCTTGCATCTCTTGTCCAACACCCCAGGAAGTGGTGACAGGAGATGTGAGGACACAGAGTGGCACGAGGGTTGATGTAGTGGGCAAGGCCAACTGTTGGATGTAGGACACACCAGACATGAACCATACACTGTTGGATGACTGTGGACCACCATGAACCATACACCAGAACACGGTGACACTAGATGAGAAGACAGGAGCAGAGCCAGGACACAAGTCAGAGGTCATCACCAGCTGGACAGTGAGGAACATAAGGCCGATGCAGGGTCAGGATACAAGCTGAGATCAGTTCACAGCCCGGCATCAGGTACCGAATCAGGACGTCCAAACACAAGCCGAGGTCACAAATGGTGGACAGGAATTCAAAGACTAGTCAAAGGCAAGGCGGGTCATACAGGCAACATAGCGGGTCAGAACACAGGTAAGTCAGGGACTAGCTGAAGACCCCTCAGTAATCTGTCCATGTCACAATCCGTTTGGTGCCAATACCAGTGCCGGATGTGTCCACACACGCTACACGGTAATACGTTTCACACTTTTGTTGTAATTACTGCATGAGCCTGCAATGGTCTCCTCATCCCGACACACGTGGAATAGACTCCCTCCAGAGTTGGTTGTGGCCAGCTCAGTGGATTGCTGTAGGAAAGTCCTGGATTCTTTCTTGGATACACAGAATATAACTGGATATAACATTTATAGGGAACGTTGATCCAGGGAATATCCGATTATTGATCCCGGGAATATCCGATTATTGATCCCGGGAATATCCGATTGCCTCTCGGGGGGTCAGGAAGGAATTTTTTCCCCCTGCAGGAGGAAATTGGATCGTGCTTTGCTGTGTTTTCTGGATCAACTGTGGGTGTAGGATTATAACTTTTATAATTAATTTTTTATAATTTTTTATATTTTTTTTTAATGGTTGAACTGGATGGACTTTTGTCTTTTTTCAGCCAGACTAACTATGGAACTATGTAACATGCTGGACTTTACCTACAAGATGTGTAATGAAGAATAGAACAACAGTAGGAACGGGAGACAGCAGCCTTTTTTTTTTTTAAATGATGTTTTTAAGGCATTTTGGAAGCTGACTTTAAGACCTCCTCTTCTACAGTTTAAGCCCTGCCCATCCAATCTAGCTAAGCTCCACCTCTGTACCAAAAGGCTCCACCCATTTTGTATATTTCTACTGGATAGAAACTACATTTTGTAAGAATTCACTATTTGCCAAACCTATTATTGGAGGGTTTCTCTTCATCTCAATCTTTCATGGAAGCCACAAGAAATGCCTGGAACTTCATTTAAGGGGGAATATGAGATTCTGAACATAAATTCTCGAGATATTTTCCGTTTCTCAAACTCTCCCCGTGCTGCCACAGAGACCCCTCTAAGGGGCACAGCTTCTCTGTTCTGTATCAAATGCTGCATTATTTATTAACATACCTCCTTAGACAGTAGTCACCTGCTGACCTGCCACCACCCACAGGCAGCTTAACTCTTCAGTAAGACGCAGAAGTTGAATCCAATGCTATTTTATTTTAGATAATTGCAGTAGAGAGGATTTTCTTTCCAGTCTTTTGTAGTGTAAGAAGACAACGTCCTTTCCTGAGCCGTGTCTCTGTAAATAACTAAAACAGACTGAGGGAACATGGAAGAAACAGAGCTAGCCTAGCCAGGACTGAACTAATTAGCCCTAAACAGGAGGGGGGCAGAGGAAGATACCACAGTCTCATTAGTATGCAAGTTGCAATGGCCTAAAACCACCAATACATGGCAGTATATGACTAAATATGATAACTTAATGCAGTTCAATACAATATAGAAAAAAATACTTGAAAGTGGAGCTGAATATTCATGGTGTTCTTGGGGCATTGATTTTTAGTTACATATTTCAATCCCCCCTCCCACAGTGGTGAAATCTGTTGATGTTTCCACCATAGAATAATATGTTTCTCCGGGAGAACTCCTAAAGCCTTAGAGTAGAATGGGGTTCCGACTGTTGTATACATAGGGCTGTACAACGTGGAGACCCCTCCATGTCACTACATGAAGGGACCCCAATCTATTACAATCTTCTCCTCTAATGATAGCAGGTGATGGGAGTTGGATGATAGAGATGCATATTAGAAAATATAAATGTATGCTGATATCTGGAGAGAAAAGTGTTTATTGGAAGATGATATCAGGGGAGAGGAGCTGCTAAGCGTCGACATCTGCTGCTAATTTTACATTCTTACTAATTTATTTACTTCTGGGAAATGAAGTAACTAAGTATTCCGATAATATGACAGCTGTGTGTGCTGAATATGCTGTACTCCCCTCTCACCTGTGTACTCCGCTCCCCATCCCAGGCGATGTACGATAACAGATGCAGCACCCTCCTAGATAGCTAGGGGGAGCTAGAGTTCAATTCTTAGTATGGAGGGCTGAGTAGCAGCCTGGGTGTAATAGCAGGGTTCAAATTCTTGGAGGAGTCTCTAGAACACAGTGGGTGGGGGTGAGGAGAAGCTGGTCTTCACTCATGAGGGATCCTGACCAGTCCTCAACAGGAGGCTTGGCATGGGGCCAGGGCATCCCTTAAGAGTGACTGTGTCTGCTGAGTAGCAGGAGGGAGAGTTTGGGTGGAAGATGGAAACGTGAGAGGCTGGGGAGCAGGAGCCTGGGAGGGGGCCCAGATGGAGAGCAGCTCACCTACAGGCAGAGGACCTTGAAGGGAGGAAAGCTCAGGACTTCACCTGCCCCTTGAGCGAGGGCCATCTGTACAGCAGGGAATGAGCTGCCCAGCAGAAGGCCTGAGAGTAGCCACCAGCCCAACTGCTCACAGACAGAGGACTGAGTGAGTAGACCTGCACCCCCTGGGCCAAAAGGGGGAAGGAGCACTCTGGTGGGAACCTGGATTAGCTGCTACCTGGAACTCGGGTACTGCCCGAGGGCTTGGGGTCAGTAGGGGGCCCCATGAGATGCCCCTGGTACCTTTCATAGGCTTTTTTGGATGTGGTTTGAGTGTGGGCAAGGACACAGGGGCCCCACGATCCCCTATTGCCCGGGGGCCCCATGAGTTGTCAGTTTGCCCCTGCCTGGAATTGTTTCACACTGCGGTGACAGGCATTGGATCCCCTGTCCAGGGATTTACCCAGTACAGCTGGATGAGGAGAGGGTTCATCTGGGGTCTGGGGTGGTACACCAGGACATGCTGGCTAGCTCTCCAAGAAGAGAATTTTTGCTGTTAAAGAGACTTGTAGCTCCATTAGATTTGTCCTCGGTTGCTGTTCCTTTGGGCATCCCATGCACCCCTTACCCCAACCGAGTTCAATTCCCCTAATGGAATCCAGAAAACAAAGCTCCAGGACTGGCTGCTGTTTCCAGGATACTGGTCTGTGAGGAAAATGCGTGTTGCCTGGTTATGCAGAACTGTCAGGGAACCCAGGACTTCAGTGGCTCCTAAGGGGGTAGTGCTACACGGAGATCACATCATTCTCATCACCTACAAACATGGACCTGGCTTGGCGTAGAGCGATGGCCGCATGGCGCTGTTCAATCATCTCCTTTGGATCGAAGTGATGAAGAATGGATGGAATGAATCTCTTATGATTGGACCAAGGCTTCACTGTTTGTCTTCAGGCTTTGCTCAGACAATCTAGGAAGGTGACACACATGACACTTGTCAGCGTCCATCCAATGGGATTGTGGGTAATGATTTCACATGCATGGGCACGATATCAAAGATCTTCATATCTGACATCAGGACAGCATAGGGTCCCGACCTGTTCCTCCAAACCCAGATCTGCCAAACTCCTCCCACAATGAAAGCCTGATTTCGCCTTGGAGCCAGTGCAGCACTGAATGCAGGATGGCTGTGCAATGACTCGGTCCCGGAGTAGGTGGCTCGGCCCTCCCTGCATAGATATGACTGGCGCTCCCAGGAATGGCTGTGATTCTTATTGACAATCTCAACCTTTACAGCAGAAGTCCTCATAATAGAAATAACAACGTAGAGACGGATCGAATGTTCGCAGCTCACTCACAATCAAGATCTCTGACAAAGTATCTTGGTGCTTCTCACATATCTACGGCCCGGAGCTGTGAATGAAACACTCCTGGGGACAGTCCATAGAGCGCTCTGCACACCTAAACTGCCATGAACAGGAATTTCATGGTGATGGCGTCTTCAGTCGCATCTCATACTTACCACCTCTTCACTCTCCTGGCAACGCCATGGAGCGCAGACCCCAGACTGGTCCTGCAGTTCTGTATCAGGTTCTATTCCCTATTGGGTGCACGGCAGCCAGGCACACAGTAGTTTCCCAGTCTTCCAACACAAGAACCAGGCAGCGAGTGCCTTTTTGACATTTAATGTTGGTTGAGCTTGGCTGGGGTGTAGGGTGAGCCTTGGGATTCTCCAAATCTTAGTGCAAACAAGAAACAGAGGACACTCACTGGTGATAGCTGAACTCTTCAGGGTGGACTCCCTGATGATCAGTAACAATGGACATACAGCTCAGGGGACTCCCACTATAGGGGACTCCCACTATGGGGGCAGCCCTAAGCCAGCAACTCTGGAACAGTCTGTCCAACGGTTGAAGGACAACAGTCACTAGGACCTCTCTCTCTCTCTCGCAGTCTAGAACTCACTAGAAAGAAGGGGGGAGTAGTTCCGACTGCAACCAGCAAGACCCAGAACAGCCAAAAGCAATCAAACCCCGCTCCCTATCTACAGAGGTGCCAAAAAACTAAATTTGCTTTATTCCTGCTAGCAACCTAAGAGGGTGCTACATCCATATGGATGCTGGAAGTGAAGAACAATACATACGTGTTCCAGGTATGAAAAGCATGGAGCACACTTCCTTCTATGTGTTCTTCTATGTGTCAGTGCTCTGCTTGCCCACTCAGACACTCATTGCAGTCACATGGTGGGGGGGGGGGGGAGAGGTTCCTCAATCCCGTGTGAGCTCCAAGTCAACACCCTTCATGCCCAAACAGAGCAATGGAGGAACCAAGACAAGGTATCAGATGCTGGTGGGGTCCAATTGTTACTTTGTGCTTTGCACTGCATCAGTAGAGTGTAGGTTCACGTTAAAGCCGGACTATAGTTCTGCCTCAATTCTATGCTGCCTACATGCAGTATTAGCTGAAAACATTGTCCAGAAATGTACCCGTCACCCAGAGCAGTCCCCATCCAAGTCCAAAACACCTCCTGATTCCCAAATGCTTCAAACTCAAGGAAACAGCCAGAGAAATTGCTTCCTGAACAACTGATGTCACAGCTTCTCACATTTCTGGGTGTCCTCTCACATTTCTGGATGGCCTCTCACATTTCTGGGGGGCCTCCCATATTTCTGGGTGGCCTCCCATATTTCTGGATGGCCTCCCATATTTCTGGATGGCCTCTCACATTTCTGGGGGGCCTCCCATATTTCTGGGTGGCCTCCCATATTTCTGGATGGCCTCTCACATTTCTGGGGGGCCTCCCACATTTCTGGATGACCTCTCACATTTCTGGGGGGCCTCCCACATTTCTGGGTGGCCTCCCATATTTCTGGGTGGCCTCCCATATTTCTGGATGGCCTCTCACATTTCTGGGGGGCCTCCCACATTTCTGGATGACCTCTCACATTTCTGGGGGGCCTCCCACATTTCTGGGGGGCCTCTCACATTTCTGGGTGGCCTCCCATATTTCTGGGGGGCCTCCCACATTTCTGGGGTGCCTCTCACATTTCTGGGGGGCCTCCCACATTTCTAGGGGCCTCCCATATTTCTGGATGTCTTCTCAAATTTCTGAATGGCCTTTCATTTTTCTGGGTAGCCTCTCATTTTTGAGTGTCCTCTTAAATTTCTGGGTGGTCTCTCATATTTCTGGGTGGCCTCTCACATTTCTGGGTGGCCCCTCATATTTCTAGGTGGGCTCTCACATTTCTGTGGGGCCTCTCACATTTCTGGATGGCCTCTCACATTTCTGGGGGGCCTCCCATATTTCTGGGTGGCCTCCCATATTTCTGGATGGCCTCTCACATTTCTGGGGGGCCTCCCACATTTCTGGATGACCTCTCACATTTCTGGGGGGCCTCCCACATTTCTGGGTGGCCTCCCATATTTCTGGGGGGCCTCCCACATTTCTGGATGACCTCTCACATTTCTGGGTGGCCTCCCATATTTCTGGGTGGCCTCCCATATTTCTGGATGGCCTCTCACATTTCTGGGGGGCCTCCCACATTTCTGGATGACCTCTCACATTTCTGGGGGGCCTCCCACATTTCTGGGGGGCCTCTCACATTTCTGGGTGGCCTCCCATATTTCTGGGGGGCCTCCCACATTTCTGGGGTGCCTCTCACATTTCTGGGGGGCCTCCCACATTTCTAGGGGCCTCCCATATTTCTGGATGTCTTCTCAAATTTCTGAATGGCCTTTCATTTTTCTGGGTAGCCTCTCATTTTTGAGTGTCCTCTTAAATTTCTGGGTGGTCTCTCATATTTCTGGGTGGCCTCTCACATTTCTGGGTGGCCCCTCATATTTCTAGGTGGGCTCTCACATTTCTGTGGGGCCTCTCATATTTCTGGGTGGCCTCTCACATTTCTGTGGGGCCTATCATATTTCTGGGTGGCCTCTCACATTTCTGTGGGGCCTATCATATTTCTGGGTGGCCTGTCACATTTCTGGGTGGCCCCTCATATTTCTAGGTGGCCTCTCAAATTTCTGGATGGCTTCTCATATTTCTGTGGGGCCTGTCATATTTCTGGGTGTCCTCTCAAATTTCTGGTTGGCCCCTCATATTTCTAGGTGGGCTCTCACATTTCTGTGGGGCCTCTCATATTTTCCTTCTGAACTCCCCTGGAAAATGAGACAGGGACTACTAGGGCGATGGAAGGGCGCGGGTGCCAGGAAGCTGCAACTGAAGACTTGAACTTGGGATCTCTAGTGTCAGGTAAGTAGAAGCGTAGTGATGAGGGCCCCCTGAACTTCACCCAGACTAGTAGAGGGCAGAGCCGGGTCACAAGTTGAGTTAGGTAACAACCGACTAGGAAGGTATCAAATCAGAAGCAAGATCCAGGTCAGAGAAGAGCAGTTGTTGGCAACATGCAGGCAGGTAGAGAATGGATGGACAGAATCGTGGTCAGGAGTCCAGGCCGAGGTCGGTAACACAGGTAGGCAGCAGACATGAACAGGCCGAGGTAATCCAAATGCAGGTCAGATGAAAGCCGGGCCAATACTCTGCCATGTGGTATATACACATTTCCTACATATTGCTGCTCTCCACTGTGCTGCTTCTTCTGTGATGTTACTATTGACATCTTCATGTCTCTACATGTAATGTGCTTATTGCCACCAGTTGTCTCGGAGCCCGCAGGCCCCAATTACTCCGGTATGATGTGGAAATATGGAAATCACTGCGTAAACTGATGGGGCTATATAAGTACCTATAATAAATACTGTAAATAAAATAAAGAATAGAAAAAAAAACAGTCAAGCAGATCCAGGATGAAGGATAACAGAGATAGGAGCTGAAAGACCATCCAACCATCATCCCACACAGGAGCCGGGTGCAAGGCTCCTCTCACACGAGGTGGACCCATCAGCTTGCTTAGGGGGGGATCTCTGCGACAGATCCGTGTCCGCTCTGCTCCACTGCTGCAGAGCGGACACAGACATAGCCCGCTGTCCTCTATGGGATGGAAACGGACCCCCTGTCTACTTCCATCCCACTGCCAGCCCCTCCGATCCGATGGACGGAAGGGGAATGGATTCCCATACATCTTTTTTTGGCAGATTAGATCAGATTGGATGTCGCGGGTGTAAACGGATACATGCCCGTTTACACCTGCAGCTCAATAGAGGACAATAGAGTTTCCAACTGAAAAAACGGGCAGGCAGACCCGATCGGAACTTCCGTGTGAAAGGGGCCTAAACGTCCTTCAGGCAGCAGTGGTGGACGTGCCCATGTGTCATTGGGCATGCTGTTGTGTGTGCATGTGCTCCAATCTCTCTGATGGCTGGCATGAGGTTCCTGACTTTCATGTTCTGTCTCTGTGACACCCATTGGGTGACAAATCCCCAGACGTCAATACAAACCCAACAAAGGTTCTAACCCTTTACCGCTCCACCAAAAGAGTGTTTTGTTGCTGTTTCTTGGCCTTTTAGAGATATTTCTCCTGAGCCGATGAACAGGAAGTGTGAAGAAATGTCTTGAATGGGGACATGAGCAGAAATTAAAATGTGGCAGATAATTTATTCCTCTGTCTAGGTACATAGAATACACATTTCCGTGTGGCTTGGGCTTGTTCTTGAAGGATCTTGCGGCAGAGAATTCCTCATTTCTGCGAATGCCTCCCCTTGTGTTCTCCAGTATCTGTCTATATTCCGCCTTCAGAAAGGGTTAAAATAATAATTGTTTGGTAAAAGGGAGTTTTGGTGTTCTTTGTGCTGCTCGGGTTCCTGATATTAGGCGAGCATTTATTCTGATTACGCTGCAAATTGTATTGCCCAGCTCCCTGTCAAGTCGGATCAGAACTAAGTGGGGACTGACAATTCAATTTCCGGTGCCCTTTGCCCCCACAGCTTGCTCTAAGAGCCAAATGTACAAGTTATCAATCTTCCCGGCTGGGCTCCTTGACATTCTGCGGCCCTCAAGACACAGACATCATTGTTAAACCCAAGCATGCCGCTCCTGGCGCGGGGACATTGTGCGCAAAGACACGGGACACCTACTGACTAGACGGCGACCTCTGCCAACACGTCCTGTTTACACTTCGGAACACGCTTCGGAACACGCTTCGGAACACGCTTCATTCATTGGAGCCACAAAATGATAATGGCAGAAAAAAGTGTGCCGATAATTAGACTGGAATTAATACCAGCACTGTGACCCAACACCGCCAATTCATCCCCCCGGGGGGCGCTGCAATCCACAAATCTCACATATTGTGGATCCAACCAAAGACGGATTTCTGGTGCCGATCACTGGACTGGCCGGAGGACTTGGATGGTTCTGGTCCATTACAGGCAGACTAAACCTGTAGACCCTGGCCATTATCTCCTCGGTCTTCCTGTCAGCAATTGGCTGGAACATTGGGGTGCATTATTCTACTACTGCCCCAACATTGGGGTGTATTATTCTACTACTGCCCCGACATTGGGGTGTGTTATTCTACTACTGCCCCGACATTGGGGTACATTATTCTACTACTGCCCCGACATTGGGGTGTATTATACTACTACTGCCCCGACATTGGGGTACATTATTCTACTACTGCCCCGACATTGGGGTACATTATTCTACTACTGCCCCAACATTGGGGTACATTATACTACTACTGCCCCGACATTGGGGTGTGTTATTCTACTACTGCCCCGACATTGGGGTGTGTTATTCTACTACTGCCCCGACATTGGGGTGTGTTATTCTACTACTGCCCCGACATTGGGGTGTGTTATTCTACTACTGCCCCGACATTGGGGTGTGTTATTCTACTACTGCCCCGACATTGGGGTGTAATATTCTACTACTGCCCCGACATTGGGGTGTATTATTCTACTACTGCCGCAACATTGGGGTGTATTATTCTACTACTGCCGCAACATTGGGGTGTAATATTCTACTACTGCCCCGACATTGGGGTGTATTATTCTACTACTACCGCAACATTGGGGTGTATTATTCTACTACTGCCGCAACATTGGGGTGTAATATTCTACTACTGCCCCGACATTGGGGTGTATTACACTACTACTGCCCCGACATTGGGGTGCGTTACACTACTACTGCCCCAACATTGGGGTGCATTATTCTACTACTGCCCCGACATTGGGGTGCATTATTCTACTATTGCCCCGACATTGGGGTGCATTACACTACTACTGCCCCGACATTGGGGTGCATTATTCTACTACTGCCCCGACATTGGGGTGTATTATTCTACTACTGCCCCGACATTGGGGTGTATTATTCTACTACTGCCCCGACATTGGGGTGCGTTACACTACTACTGCCCCAACATTGGGGTGTAATATTCTACTACTCTCCCAACAATGAGGTGCGTTACACTACTACTGCCCCAACATTGGGGTGTATTATTCTACTACTGCCCCGACATTGGGGTGCATTACATTACTACTGCCCCGACATTGAGGTGTATTATTCTACTACTGCCCCGACATTGGGGTGTGTTACTCTACTACTGCCCCGACATTGGGGTGCGTTACTCTACTACTGCCCCGACATTGGGGTGTGTTACTCTACTACTGCCCCAACATTGGGGTGCGTTACTCTACTACTGCTCCGACATTGGGGTGCATTATTCTACTACTGCCCCAACATTGAGGTGCGTTATTCTACTACTGCCCCGACATTGGGGTGCGTTAATGTACTACTGCCCCAACATTGGGGTTCATTACTCTACTACTGCACCAACATTAGGGTGCATTACACTACTACTGCCCAAACATTGAGGTGCATTATACTACTGCTGCCCCGACATTGGGGTGCATTACTCTACTACTGCCCCAAAATTGGGGTGCATTACTCTACTACTACCGCAACATTGGGGTGTATTATTCTACTACTGCCGCAACATTGGGGTGTATTATTCTACTACTGCCGCAACATTGGGGTGCATTATTCTACTACTGCCCCGACATTGGGGTGCATTATTCTACTACTGCCCCGACATTGGGGTGCATTATTCTACTACTGCCGCAACATTGGGGTGTATTATTCTACTACTGCCGCAACATTGGGGTGTATTATTCTACTACTGCCCCGACATTGGGGTGTAATATTCTACCACTGCCCCGACATTGGGGTGTAATATTCTACCACTGCCCCGACATTGGGGTGTATTATTCTACTACTGCCCCGACATTGGGGTGTAATATTCTACTACTGCCCCGACATTGGGGTGTAATATTCTACTACTGCCCCGACATTGGGGTGCATTATTCTACTACTGCCCCGACATTGGGGTGTATTATTCTACTACTGCCCCGACATTGGGGTGTAATATTCTACTACTGCCCCGACATTGGGGTGTAATATTCTACTACTGCCCCCAGAAAATGGGGCAAGTGTAAAGGCATCTCTTTCTAGATCTTGGCACCCAGTAGCTGGACTATTACATCTGAATGGAGGTAGGAGTGCGGAGGAGCATTGTGCGCTGACCGTGGTGCTGATTCTTATTCACTTCAATCCACATAATGAGCTTGGACCGATTTCTGCTTCTGATCTAAATCCAAAAGGACCGAGAATGATAAATACCAAGAAAACACACCTAGATTATGAGGGATAAAGAATCCCCCGAGCACACTGCCATATAATGGTGGGTGATACACCTGACAATGACACAGCCAGCTTCTAAAGCGGCCATTGGACCCTATTTATGGTTCTCCAAAATGTGCAACCCAACTGGAAAGGGAAGCAAAGCAGCTGAACACCCAACCACTTGTCTCTTCGTATTGTTCCGCATCAGTTTTTGGAGAAGACATTTGTCTGATGGTCCCCTCGTCACCCCCGGCCCCCGATGTCAGGTGCTCCCTGCTGCTTTAGGCTTTTTGCCTGGATTTAGCCATGATAGTAGCCAGAGGAGAAGCTTCAACTAAAAACAAATCCATAGCTACTGGAAAGTACATTATCTGGAAGTTCTGACTACAGGGGAGCCTCCTCTACCGCCACACCCGTAGCTGTGACACCATGTGATCTCATCTGGTACCTACATCCAGGGCTGATGTTAGAAACCACGGGGCCCCATACAGCCAACCTGACAGGGCCCCCTTCTCCAACAAAAAAAGTTTACTATGCTTCAGTTATGAATGAACACAGTATGTGATGGGTACTGATCACTCATTGTGTTCATTCTGGAAAGGAAGGGGTTGGTAACTGGACACTTCCTCCATTCTCCATCCTGAAGGATCCTATTGCGGTGCACTTGCAGCTGCTGCTGGGAAGGAGAGGAGGGAAGCCGGCAGCATTGCAGGGGGAGGGGCCTGGGCATCAGGGGAAACGTATTGTGCACAGGGACCCTCCCTCACCCTGATGGGTGTGATGGGCCCCTGCATGGCTCTCTACTGCGGCTGAAAACCAGCCGGAGAGGAAAACAAGCCAGCTATCAGCTGTAATTGTCCCCCGCTGTGCCGATCACCCTCCCTGCCCACATCCTATTCGCTGCCTGGGCCCCCCCTGCTGGCCTGGGCCCCGTACAGGAGGACTGGTGGTACCCCCCAATCCACGAACCTGCCTGCATCTGAGACGTGTCCTCTGACATTCAACATCCAGTATTACAACATTAAATGTCAGTTTTGTATTTTCAGTCTGAAAATGAACTCTATACCCAGATGTCTCTTGGTGCTCTTCATGTGTGGTCACCATAGAGTCCATCTGTAATGCCAAGTCTCTGATGTCTACCACCATTGTCCTCGTTGTCCTCATTCTCATTGTTGTCCTCCTTGTCCTCGTTGTCCTCATGGTCCTCGCTGTCTTCATGGTCCTCGTTGTCCTCCTTGTCTTTGTTGTCCTCCTTGTCCTCAGTGTCCTCATTATCCTTGTTGTCCTCCTTGTCCTCCTTGTCCTTATTGTCCTCGTTGTCCTCATTGTCCATGTGGTCCTCGTTGTCCATGTGGTCCTCATTGTCCTCCTTGTCCTCCTTGTCCTCATTGTCCTCATTGTCCTCATTGTCCTCATTGTCCTCCTTGTCCTCCTTGTCCTCATTGTCCTCATTGTCCTCCTTGTCCTCCTTGTCCTCCTTGTCCTCATTGTCCTCATTGTCCTCATTGTCCTCGTTGCCCTCAGTCTGCCTGGTCCTAATGCTGTCATCACAGCAAGCAGCTTCTATCTCCCCTTCAGCGCCTGTATAGCTGGTAGACGTGAGGGATTTGTTTCGTTTCGGAGATTCGGAGATTCGGATGTATCAGAGTCACAATAGAAATGAATTCCAACAAATCAGAAATAAGTTATAACAAAACCACAAAATTAGATTGTGTCATTCGGATGACGTCACGCCATAGTTTGGCCTTTCGTTAATCTCCGAAATAACGTAACGACATAAAGAACGATCCGAAATTAATTTCCCTCCATTCCTGCTTTCAGGTCCATTCTTTATTTTGTAATAATATTTGTATTATTATAAAAAATGCAGAAATGGAAACATTGTAATATATACAGTGAGGGATGCAGGAGGAGATCGGATCGAGCTTTGCTGGGTTTTCTGCCTTCCTCTGGATCCACTGTGAGTGTCGGATTATTACTTTTCTTTTTAATGGTTGAACTGGATGGACTTTTGGAGCTATATAACTATGGAGCTATGTAACTATGGAGCTATGGAACTATGTAACTATGGAGCTATGTAACTATGGAGCTATGTAACTATGTAACTATGGAGCTATGGAGCTATGGAGCTATGGAACTATGTAAGGGATAAAAGTGACGTATTATGATGATTCCTACGTATTATGGGTGGGTTGGATGGAGGTGGATCCATCCAAATATACAAATCAATATATCACGAATCAATCTGAAATTAAATTCCTTGCGTTTGTTTTTCAGATATCGTCCAATCAGCTCATTGCATTTCTCTTTGTGGGTTTGAGCTGAAGAATCCAAATACACAAAACTAATCCGAATGTACAAAACAAATTCCAATATATGAAATGAATTCTGCAAACGAATATTTCTAAACACAGGTGACATAATGAAATGATAGATTTAGTGATCTAATCAAATGTGTTCGTCGTGCACATCTCTAACAGCTGGCGCTGCAGGACCAGCAAACGCACCCCTCCCCCACTCTAGTGCAGCACATTTCTTTCTTTCAATGAACTTTATTTACAATCATGGCCATATCTACTAACCCGAGAGTTCCTTCTGGAGACTATGACCCTGATTGATGTTCATCACAGAGTACATGCTGACCTTCCAGAGGATTCACCTCTCTGACACCTAAGCGGAGTCATCAGCCTGCTGCCCTGAATATACATCACATGGTTGGTGGAGCCCACCACTTCGGTAGGAAGAATACTTTTTGTGGCACACCAGGATATCCTTCATGAGGGTTTATTGTGACGGACAATCCATCTCCAGCCTGGGGTTGGATCTTCAATAAGTTATTGTGAGCAAGATTGTATTTGTGTGTAATTAAAACTTTTCCTTTCACAATGTCAGGATCTCAGGTGACACCATTCTAAGTGAGGACCTTACAGTCTTCTCCATGTATCTCCATATATCTACAAGTGTGCACTCCGGGGCATACAAATGTTGGCCATTGGTACCATTATCTCCATATATCTACAAGTGCGCACTCCGGGGTATACAACGCTGGGCATTGGTACCATTATCTCCATATATCTACAAGTGCGCACTCCGGGGTATACAAATGTTGGCCATTGGTACCATTATCTCCAGTCACGTATCTTGAAATAACTGAATACTAACTGATCTTGGTGATGTTGACTCCAATGTTTCAATACTTTGAGCCACTGACCCAATACAAGACTGCAGATAAGGACCGCCAACCTTTCCCTGACTTCCCAATCTACCTTCATATTTTTTTTGGAAGTGACAACAGTGTTGAGGTTAAAAGATCTTTATAACAGCCGGGAAACTTGTCATAAGGACCCCCTCCCCCCATATATCTCTAATGAATGGTTTCATGTGTAGCACTACATTCTTCAGGGCCACTGGATTTGTTTTGGGTCCTACAAAGCTCTGCACAACCAGGCAACATGCAATTCCCACACTTGTAGTCAGTAAACAGTCCTTGAGCAGGTTTTTAGTTGTTTTTATTAAGGGGTTAACAACTTGGATGGGGTCTCGGGGTATATGGGATGTCCAAGGAACTGCAAACCTGAGGACAAATTTCATAGCAACAATACTGTACAAAAATGTGTTCAAAAATAGCTCTGTCTCTGTTATGGAGCACTGAAGTCCCCTTGCTGTACCTCCTCAGACCCTGGGTGAAATCCTCCTCTTCACCCGGCTATACTGAGGGTATCCCTTGGCAAGGGAATCCAAGATCTGCCAATTAAGTAGTCCCGGATGAGAACTAGTTGATTATTGCACCTGACCCCCATCTCCCTTCATCTGGCCCAGGGGGTGTAGAAGTACTCACACTGTCCTGTCCAGTCAGAGTGGCTGGTTGGTAGCCGCTTTCAGACCTTTTGCTGGGCTGGCTCCTTCCCTGCTGCACAGAATGTCCTCCCTAAGAGACTTAGCACAGTGGAGGTCCTCTTTTCCAGTATTCTGCCTGTAGGTAGGGCCCCCTCCCTGGGACCCCCATCCCACTCTCCACACTTCAGCCTTCTCTCAACCCATCTCCCAACTGACTCTCCTCTCTCTCCAGGCTCTGCCACATTTGAGGGTTGTCCTGGTCACCATGCCCAGCCTCCTGCCAGGGGATTGGCCAAGGTCCCTCAAACATGCAGATCTGGGCTTCCTCCCCTCCTCCGCCCCTCTTCCAGAAAGTTCTCCAGTTTCTGGAAGGGTGGGAGTGCTCCAGAAGCTCTGACCTGTGAAGCCCCCCAGCTTGTCCTGAGGTGAACTCCTGCCTCACTCCCAGGTTGACTCATCCCAGGCTGCCTCTGTCTAAAGAAAAATCTTACCTAGCTAAGCTAGAAGGCACTACACATGTCAGAGAAAATCATCCTTAAATCTGTCCACAGTAACTTGGAGGAGCCCATAGCTGCCCACACTGTCTGCTCACCATTGATTTATGACAACTGGAATAAATCCTCATCCATCGTATTATATTTCCGATAATAATCGACGAAGACTGATTGGTTCTGCACTCCTTATCCAGGTTTTGTAAAAACTGTGTGTTGTCTCTATGACCTCAGATCTATGACATTGGATCTATGAGCCAAGAACCATGACCTCAGATCTATGAGCTCAGATCCATGACCTCAGATATTTGACATCAAATCAATGACCTCAGATCTATGACATTAAATCCATGACCTCAGATCTATGACCTCAGATCCATGACATCAGATCTTTGACCTTGGATCTATGACATCAGATTTATGACATCGGATCTATGACCCCAGATCTATAACATTGGATCTATGATCTCATATCTATGACCTCTGATCTATGACATCGAATCTTTGACCTCAGATCTATGACATTGGATCTATGACCTCAGATCTATGACATTGGATCTATGAGCCCAGATTCATGACCTCAGATCTATGACTTCAGATCTATGACATAGGATCTATCACATCAGAACCTATGACCTCAGATCTATGACATTGGATCTATGAGCCCAGATTCATGACCTCAGATCGATGACATAAAATCTATGACTTCAGATCTATGACATAGGATCTATCACATCAGAACCTATGACCTCAGATCTATGACCTCAGATCTAGGACCTCAGATCTAGGACCTTCGATGTTGGCACATCTCTAACATGTTGGGTAACAAAGCCTATTGGACAATGAAAAGTTCACTTCGGCTTTTTATTTCTAAAGACATTTTTATCTTGTACAATATGTAAGAACCGTTTGTTCTCCATGCCATGCAGACGATGTATTGCTGGTAGGAGGACATGTTCTGTACGTCACATAGACTCACCTACAATGACCTCCGAATAATTCATCGCCGCTCCATTGTCAGTCACTTCTGTCTTATAAATATATGTGACCTTCTCATGGAATCCAGCGGCCCTCACACTTAGAACAAGTCAAATCCTGAAGATATTTCCATTAATCAGCCATGTTGGACATTATTATATCAGTTCTGAGGTTTGTCTGCACATAGCTTTACATTGTCCTCAGTGCCCCTTCCCCCGCAGCTCATGCATAGTATAGGGAGGAGGATATACTGAGCTCAATGTGGATCTGGGCTGATCTGAAAGAGAACATTTCACTTGCTAATTTCCTCCATATGAGAGTTGAATTCCCTGTACCGGGGTCAACGAGACTTCCAGACGATTGAAATTGTTGTCATTATACATTTTATGGTCAGTAATTTCCAATGACTTCGAGTGAACTATTCCCATGCAGCGCTCATTGTGCGATCCCAGCGCCGCGCCAGCCGTGTTCCCAGATCTGACTATTACATATTATTGTAAAGTGAAAACAATCCGCCATCATTAGATGTCAGAGCTGCGCAAACCACCCGCCCCTGTATGGGGAGCGCGGGGGGAGGGGTTTACCTGGACAACAAACACTCCGGAATACAGAAACATCAAGAATACCTTCCCTGGTGAATCCCGCATGGAAATGGCGGCAATCATGTGTTGGAAAATCTATTCATACTTTTTTTAAAATCATTTTTCTAAAAAAAAAAAAAAATTTACAAATGATGTCTTATAAAAAAATTTTTTTTATTTAAATATAAATAGTAATAGATATTATTTTAAAAAGTTTATATAATATTTCTTTTCCAATAAATGTTTTAATCACGCATGACAATGGTAAAATAAATTGAATAACTCAAGCGCTAACTATGGTGAAATGAAAACAAAATTAAATGTATAAATATTGTAGCCTCCAGCGTACACAACCCGAGTCTCAGTGCTGCAAATCATACAATCAGATTGTGAAGTGCAAAAATCCTGCGCTACATGAAACAATGGCACACAAAACAAAGTGAAGAAATGACAAAATATATATAGAAGATAAAATAGAGGAAAAAATTATTCATATTGAAATAAAAATATGAATATATATATATATATATATATATATATATAAAAACCACCAAAAATAAAAAATTAAGAAAATAATATTTTTAGGTATGAATCAAACAAAAATCATTCAAAAACACACAAGTTCAATCAATAAAGTGTTCTTCAGTGAACCCTCCTTTGGATAACATAAAATATGTGCATCTGTCAGCAATTCCCATGCAAAGACATCCTCCACCATACATCCGCTCGCCGTCCTCCACCGTACATCCGCTCGCCGTCCTCCACCGTATATCCGCTCGCCGTCCTCCACTGTATATCCGCTCGCCGTCCTCCACCGTATATGCACTCCCCATCCCCCACCCTATATCTGCTCCCCATCCTCCACCATATACAGTTGTGTTCAAAATAATATCAGTGTGATGAAAAAAGTGACAAAAGCTGAAAATCCTTCTAATCCTTTTCTTTCCATCCACACAAATGCATTGGGAACACGACACATTCTATTCCAAATCACAACATGAAGAAATATACATCAAATTTGTGTTGTTCCTCTAAAAAAAAATGGAAGAAAAGTGAATATTAGACGGTTCAAAAAAATGGCCGTGTTTGTATTCTTCTTTACAAACTCCAACATTCACTATATAAACTGAGAAATGTTTGAAGATTTTGCTTTCCTTTGAATGACTTCATGAATATTTGGTTGTAGTCGCACTGTTTCTGAGAACTGCTGTACATCTGTGTTGCATGGAGTCCCCCAACTTCTGGCCCCTGTGATCAGGTATTCCAGCCCAGGATGATTGGACCACATTCCACAGTTCTTCTCTATTTCTTGGTTTGGCCTCAGAAACAGCATTTTTGATGTCACCCCACAAGTTTTCTATTGGATGAAGATCCGGGGATTGGGCTGGCCACTCCATAACGTCCATCTTGTTGGTCTGGAACCAAGATGTTGCCCGTTTACTGGTGTGTTTGGGGTCGTTGTCTTGTTGGAACCCCCATTTCAAGGGCATTTCCTCTTCAGCATAAGGCAGCATGACCTCTTCAAGTATTCTGATGGATTCAAACTGATCCATGATCCCTGGTATGCGATAAATAGGCCCAACACCGTAGTATGAGGAACATCCCCATATCATGATGCTTGCACCACCATGCTTCACGGTCTTCACAGTGTACTGTGGCTTGAATTCAGTGTTTGGGGGTCGTCTGACAAACTGTCTCCGCCCACTAGACCCAAAAAGAACAATCTTACTTTCATCAGCCCACAAAATGTTGCCCCATTTCTCTTTAGGCCGGTCATTGTGCTCTTTGGCAGATTGTAACCTCTTCAGCACACGTCTTTTTCCCAACAGTGGGACTTTGCGGGGACTTCTTGCAGATAGCTTGGCTTCACATCGGCGTCTTCTAATTATAACAGTCCTCACAGGGAACGTCACACCTTCTTTCATCTTCCTGGAGCTGATTGTTGGCTGAGTCCTCACAGGGAACGTCACATCTTCTTTCATCTTCCTGGAGCTGATTGTTGGCTGAGTCCGCGCCATTTTGGCTATTCTTCTATCCATTCCAATGGTAGTTTTTCGCTTTCTTCCGCGTCTTTCAGGTTTTGGTTGCCATTTTAAAGCATTTGCCATCATTTTAGCTGAGCAGCCGATCATTTTCTGCACCTCTTTATATGTTTTCCCCTCCAATCAACTTTTTAATCAAGGTACGCTGTTCTTCTGAACAATGTCTGGAATGACCCATTTTCCTCAGAATTTCAGAGAGAAATGCACTGTAACCAGCATGTCCAACATTTGCTGCCTTCCTTCCTTAAATAAGGGCAATAATTGCCACCTGTTTATCAAAGAATGAATGACGTCACTAATAGAACTCCACACGGCTATTATTGTGAACACGCCCCTTTCAATGAGTGATTCAATGACACAGAATCAGCAGCATGCATGTCATGACTGTCGGGTCTGTTGGATTTCTATGACTCTACTACACCTGCTAGGAAATTATCTGCCATGTAGAAATATCATTTCCACCAAAAACAGAGATTGATCCGGTTAGTGATGTCTGACTGATAGTATTTTCAACACAACTGTATCCGCTCACCATCCTCCGCCGTATATCCGCTCACCATCCTATATGGTGGAGGATGTCTTTGCACGGGAATTGCTGACAGATGCACATATTTTTTGTTATCCAAAGGAGGGTTCACTGAAGAACACTTTGATTGAACTTGAGTTTTTGGAATTACTTTTGTTTGATTCATTTTTCATTTTAATTTTCTGTGTTTTTTTGTTACACATACATATTTGTATTTCAATATTAATAATTTTTTCAACTATTTTAAGGATTGTGCGATTGTTTCATGTAGCGCAGGATTTTTCCACTTCACAATATGATTGAATGCATGACAATGGTGTTCAGGAAAACAGCTGCAGACTCTCTCAATTCCATAGTAACTTGGAGGAGCTCATAGCTGCCCACACTGTCTGCTCACCATTGATGACAACTGGAATAAATCCTCATCCATAGTATTATATTTCAGATAATAATCAATGAAGACTGATTGGTTCTGCACTCCTTATCCAGGTTTTGTAAAAACTGTGTGTTGTGTCTATGACCTCAGATCCATGACATCGGATCTATGAGCCAAGAACCATGACCTCAGATCTATAACATTGGATCTACGAGCTCAGATCCATGACCTCAGATCCATGACCTCAGATCCATGACATCAAATCTATGACATCAAATCTATGACATCAGATCTATGACATCAAATCCATGACCTCAATTCAAATCAGCTTTATTGGCAGGACCGAATACATTTTAGCATTGCCATAGCAGTTGAGTATGTATAGGTTTGTATGGGAAGGGGGATGTCCCAATCTGGAGTCAGGCTCAGAGACCGGTAGCTATGGCAGGAGAGATGCTCACACCGACCAGCAAGACAGGTATGCAGGCAGGCCACTCTTGCGGATGACGGGGGCTCACCTGATATGTGAGGTCTAGGTACTAACCGGTATACAGCAGAGCCCCTGATGGTGGGGATGGGTTTTGCTGCATGTTAACACCAGGTCACGGCCCTCAGGATCGCCCCACCAGGAGCTGAGCAAGCCAGGTGCAGATATAGCAGGTAGGGATCAAGCAGCAGTTGAGGAACAAGCCAAAGGTCGGTACTAAGTGGTAGCAGAGATACGGACGGGAGCAGTAGTGTCAAGAGTGAGATATCGGCTGGAAAGCACAATCATTTGGTAAACAGGAAGTGCAGAGGCGTGGCTTAAATCAGGAACCTCATGGGAGGAGCGAGGAGTTGAAGGTTTAAGAGACACAAGGCACGATCATTCAAGGAATTGTCCGGGGAGCTGCCCAGTATTCAGGGCTCAGCAAGAAGAGATACTGCCAGACACAGCAGAGGTCCCGGGTTCAGTTCCAGGCACTGACAGGATGGTAGCTCTAGGGCAGCTTTGGGGGGTAAAGGGTAATATAGAGGGGGATGGGGGTGAGTCCATGTAAAGGATTTTTAGGTCCTCAGTTTTTCATGTCCCTCTCAGTCTGTGACACATTGTTCATCTATTTTCACCATTGGCTCCTCTTCTCCCAGTAGAATATGAAGTTTCCTCTTCTCTTCTGTCAATTAAAGTCCAGGATGAGAGCGAAGAGTCTCTGGAGTGAGTGTCCCTCTCTAATGAGTACTTGGGGCACTGGAGCAGGAAGTGGTCCTCATCCTTTAGGACCCCCTGGTCATACTGTAGCAAAAAGTGGTCCTCATCCTCCAGGACCCCCTGGTCACATTGTAGCAAGATGTGGTCCCTATCCTCCAGGACCCCCTGGTCACATTGTAGCAGGAAATGGACCTCTTACTCCTGGAACCCCTGGTCATATTCTAACAGGAAGTGGTCTTCATCCACTGGGACCCCCTGGTTACATTGTAGCAAGAAGTGGTCCTCGACTTCTAGGATCCTTTGGTCACATTGTAGCTGGAAGTGGTCCTCATCCTCCGGGACCCCTGGTCACATTTTAGCAGGAAGTGGTTTTCGACCTCCAGGACCTCCTGGTCACATTGTAACAGAAAGTGATCCTCATCCACTGGGACCCCCTAGTCACATTGTAGCAGAAAGTGGTCCTCGACCTCTAGGACCCCCTGGTCACATTTTAGCAGAAATTGGTCTTCTCTCCCTGGTCTCTGGGGTCTTGTAGCACCTCCAGGTATGGGACAAGTTTGTAGTCTCTCCCCGCCCCTGGTCTCTGGGGTCTTGTAGCACCTCCAGGTATGTAAACAGTTTGTAGTCTCTCCCCGCCCCTGGTCTCTGGGGTCTTGTAGCACCTCCAGGTATGGGACCAGTTTGTAGTCTCTCCCCAGTCTCTGGGTTCTTGTAGCACCTCCAGGTATGGGACCAGTTTGTAGTCTCTCCCCAGTCTCTGGGTTCTTGTAGCACCTCCAGGTATGGGACCAGTTTGTAGTCTCTCCCCGACCCCAGTCTCTGGGTTCTTGTAGCACCTCCAGGTATGAGACCAGTTTGTAGTATCTTCCCAGTCTCTGGGGTCTTGTAGCATCTCCAGGTACGGGGCCAGTTTGTAGTCTCTCCCCAGTCTCTGGGTTCTTGTAGCACCTCCAGGTATGGGACCAGTTTGTAGTCTCTCCCCAGTCTCTGGGTTCTTGTAGCACCTCCAGGTATGGGACCAGTTTGTAGTCTCTCCCCGACCCCAGTCTCTGGGTTCTTGTAGCACCTCCAGGTATGGGACCAGTTTGTAGTCTCTCCCCGACCCCAGTCTCTGGGTTCTTGTAGCACCTCCAGGTATGGGACCAGTTTGTAGTATCTTCCCAGTCTCTGGAGTCTTGTAGCATCTCCAGGTACGGGGCCAGTTTGTAGTCTCTCCCCGGTCTCTGGGGTCTTGTAGCACCTCCAGGTATGGGACCAGTTTGTAGTCTCTCCCCGACCCCAGTCTCTGGGTTCTTGTAGCACCTCCAGGTATGGGACCAGTTTGTAGTCTCTCCCCGACCCCGGTCTCTGGGGTCTTGTAGCACCTCCAGGTATGGGACCAGTTTGTAGTCCCTCTGCAGTGATTGGTAAACCTTTTCTTGGAGTTTGTTATTTTGTTTCTCCATTTCCCAACATATTTTTCTTTGTAATCATTCATTATGTTTTTTATTTGACATTTTGTCAGGCTGAATTGTTGGGAGTTTGGGATAGAGAAGGTGCTGATGAGTTGTTGAAGGCAGCATGGCTTGGAATGGTCCTTATTGGTCAGTAGATCTTTATGGTGGTATCAGTTAGGACAGCTGTTTTGTAGGTGGTCCCAGTATGATAGCGCCCTCTTCTGTACTGCTAGAAGCAAGACAAATCTGCCCAGCTCAGACCAGCAAGTCCTGTTGGGGGGTGCTGTGATGGGCTTGGAGGAGGTGTTGGCAGAATTCCAGATTCAATATTTCTTTTGGACTGGATTCCAATTTGGATTGGTCTGGGTAGGTGACAGGACCCCAAACTTCACTGCCATAAAGAAGGATTGGGGTGATGACACTATCACTCTCTCTCATCTCTGTATGGAGCTGTCTGAACCCTGCAGAGGGAGAAGAAACCAATGACTACTCTGGCTTATTCACCTGTGTGTGTAGATTTATGCTTGAGCTATTGTGCTCTGTAAACAACTGGCTTTTCCCAAAGCAAAACAGCATGGCCTACAACTTGGAAAGGATTGTAGAACTCTGCCTGATATAACATTTTGTATTTACCTTCTTTTATTTGCACTAACATCCAAATATTCGGGAAAAGCTTTTGGGGCGAGTAAATGCTTGGACCCTGAAGAAGGGGCTACACCCCAAAAGTTTCTCCTACAAATGTGGCAGTACTCAGTTGTTCTTATGCACTAAGATGGCTCCAACCATCTCTCATTATTCCCTTTGTCCAGTTGTGGGGGGTCCAGACTCAACAATCAATGGCACCTTATGAACAGACAGCAAACATTTAGTTCAGTGTCAGGCTAACCAACATTATTCTGGAAGAGGGAACTTTACATGGAGCATGGCCTCCACTTGGTGGGAACCGATCTGTTTTTGGTGCCTCAATGGTGTCAGTTGTGACCCAACCAGAGTTTGGCCTGGTGGCAGCTTCTTCTTTGGCCTGAAGTCCAAGCTCATTTACAGCAATGCTGAGAAGATTGTGATGTCTCTATTGTTGTAGCAGCCTCTGATTTCATGATTCTCCCATCGCTGGAGCTGATATGAAGGTAACACATGGCATGTACATACAGCAGATGTTATATGTACCATTACCTTGACCAGGCCTCACCATGCGTCCTGTTCAGAGATGCCTGTAGCAAAAAAAGAAAGAAAATAGCGCAGGGCTGACATGACAAGGCCAAGAGTGGTTAAAGAAAAACAAGAAAGGGTTAATATAGTACGAGGTGGGGTTGTAAGGGTATGGATATGTCCTGATTGGTAGATGGGGAGTGTAGGTGGGGTCATCTACACCTTGTGGTGGGGGACAGGGAGGGTCATCATTCAGTGGCTTTGGGACATGGAGAGAGAAAGCTTCTGCAGAGTGACCTGTACCCGGCTGCCTCCCCCTGGACACCATGAGTCGGCCAGAGGCTGATAGTATGGAGGGATTGCTGGCCCAGCTGCGGGAGGCTGCTGCTTCCTGGGGGGTGGTGGATTGGCTGCAAAGCCGGGTCTCTGCTGTGTTGTGGGACCTGGGCTTGTCACCAGCATCAGGGGGCGGGAGTGCCCATGCACTTTGAAGTCTCAGCCTCCAGAGCGCTTTAGCCCGGGCTCCTCCCCCAGAGCTTGGCACCACCTTGGGAGCCCCGATCGGGCCCCGCTGGCAGGGCGCTCTCCTGCCTCTGCTCGCCGGGAGGAATCCCCATCCGCGTTGGAGCTCGGCGGGCGGGGTACCATGTGGAGGAAGTCCCACATGGCAGAGAGGTTGCCCTGGCAATGGCTCACCTGCTGACAAGGCACCAGTCAGGGAGGGGGCCCAGCGTGGGAGGCGTACCGCCGAGCTGTCCTCTACTGCGGTGGTGGTGGTCCCTCTGTGAGAAATGCAGGCAGAAGAGCAGCACTGGGCAGAGAGCTGCAGGGAGTGCTGCAGGACGGAGCTCCAGGACGACGGTGGGTGTGTCTGGTGCCGGGAGTGGCACAGACCTGCGGGACCCGTGGTTCCTGGGACTGGGAGGCCATCCGGACCGTTCATCCGGACATGCAGCTGATGGGACCTCTCCTAGGCAGCCTGGTGAGTTACATGTTTCTGGTTCTTCTGTCTCCTTTTCTTCTTTGCGGGATCTGTTGGGGGGGGTTGGTCGGGCCACCCCTTTAGCGGTGTCTTTGGTTGGCGGCGCGGCCTCTGCGGTGACGGATGTCGGCGCTTCCCCGTCGGGTTTTTGATGCGGGTCTGGGTGGTTTACTTTCTGACTTGAGGGACTTGCTGCGCCTTGACCGGGGCGGTAGTGTGGGCTCTGGGCCTGCTTCCGCGTGATGGTGGGGAGGTGCGGGGCCTGGCATTTTCTTCTCCGGGTTCCGGGGGTGGTTACGACGAGGGCCTGTGCTCTCGGCACTGCAGGCCCATCCACGGTTTTGGGTAAGGGTGCAGGGGCTTTGGAGCCTGTCAGCTTGGCGGACTCTGCTAAGTGTGAGGTGTATGTTAGCTTTGAGGGCCCGATAGGTGTGCACTTGCAGCCGGATGTCCGGGAAAAGATTTTGAAAGGTGAGTATGTTGAGATCTTCATGCTCTTGCCTTCCGAGCGTTTTTCTTTCGATGGGTCACGGGTTGATGAAGGCTGGCGAGAGGAGGCTGAGAAGCAGCGGTTTTGGTTTATCCCACATACCTTTGCTAACTGGTTGCATGCGTTCGTGATCATGGCCAGTGTCATTGGGGAGAAGGCCCCGGAGCATTGCTCAGCGCTCTTCTGTTATCTCGATGCTATTAGCGAGGCTCACAGAGTTTACGGGGCTGCCGCCTGGCTCCGGTATGAACAATTTCGGCAGCGTAGGGCTGTCCGCCCATCTTTGTGTTGGGACCACAAGGACATTGGCCTTTGGATGCAACTTATGACTCCGGTGCGGTCCCCTGGTCAGTTTTTTCAGGGCAGGACCGGTGGTTCGTTCCCCCCCAGGGCAATTGGCCACAAAGCATAGGGGTTTCTGCTGGCAGTTCAACAGGGGAGCCTGTCATTTTGGTAGGTCCTGCCATTTTAAAAACGAATGTTCCGGTTGCGGTGGCTCCCATCCCTTGTCGGAGTCGTCCGGAGTTGTGTTCTGTGTCTTATATGTCTTTGATGCAGCGGTTTTATGGGTTCGCCGGTATGGGCGCGGGGCTCTTATGGCCAAATTGGATATCGAATCAGCGTTTCGTTTTCTGCCGGTGCATCCTGACAGCTTTTGTTTCCTGGGTTGTCATTGGCAGGGCTCGTTTTATGTTGATCGGTGCCTTCCCATGAGGTGTTCCAGGGGCGGACTGACAACTCATGGGGCCCCCAGGCAATAGGGGATCATGGTGCCCCTGTGTCCTTGCCCACACTCAAAAAAGCCTATTAAAAAAAAAAAAAAAGTACCAGGGGCATTTTATGGGGCCCCCTACTGACCCCGGGCCCTCAGGCAGTGTCCGAGTGACTGGTCAGTCCGCCCCTGGGGTGTTCTATTTCCTGGGGTCTTGGGCAAGCGCAAGATTCAGCTGCGGTCTTGCAGTCTTTGTTGGGCAAGCTTAACTTTGCTTGTTGCATCCTACCAATGGGGTGGGTGTTCTTCCGCCGGTTGTCGGCAGCAACGGCCGGGGTTACTTCCCCTTTGCATTTTATTTGTTTGAATCGGGAACTTCGGGAGGACTTGCGGATCTGGCACAGTCTTTTTGATTCCTTTAACGGGCAGTCTCTGTGGATGTATGGCCCGGTGAGCAATTTTGATCTGGAGTTGTTCATGGATGCGGCGGGTTCCGCGGGCTATGGGGCTTATTTCCGATGACGGTGGAGTGCGGCTCCGTGGCCTGCTTCCTGGAGTGAGGCGGGTTTTCTTCGTAATTTGGTGCTGTTAGAACTCTTTCTGGTTGTGTTGGAGGTGGAAGTTTGGGGGGAGTGTTTTCGTAATTTGAAGGTTCATTTTCATTGCGATAATTTGGGGGTGGTTCAGGTCATCAATCGGGTCTCTTCTTCTTCGCGGCCAGTGATTGGCTTGCTTCGCCATTTAGTGTTGCGTTGCCTTCAGTTGAATGTTTTTCTCTATGCTGTGCATCTCCCTGGTGTCGATAACGCTCTGGCTGACGCTTTGTCTCATTTTCAGTGAGACAAATTCCTAGAGTTGGCGTTGGCAGCGGAGCAACGTGGGGTTCCTTGTCCTGACTGGTTGTGGGAGATTGCCTTGGGGTCATGGCGGGCTGGATCCGGCGTTCGGTGAGTGAGGCGACGTGGTCTGGCTGGAGTGGCTGGAGCTGCTGCATCGGGTCGGCATTGATCCATGGGGGCCGGAGGTGGGCCTTGCTGTGCTATATTTTTTGGCGAGGAGCTTTGGGCAGGGTGTGTCGGCGGTGGATCGTTGGTTGGCCGGTTTGGCCTTTTTCTTTAAGTTGCAAGGGTGTCAGGATTTCACGAAGGATTTCTGGGTTCAACAGGCTCTTCAGGGTTACCGTAGGGCTCATCTGCGCAGGGATTTGCACCGGCCGGTGTCTTTTGCGTTATTGGGGATTTTGTTTGAGCAATTGAGGTCGTTGTGTTCTTCAGAATATGAGATGGGCTTGTTTAGGGCGGCCTTTGCGGTGGCTTTTTTTGGGGGCGTTGCAGATCCGCGAGCTTGTTAGTCCGTCTAAATCGGTTCTTGGGGGTTTTTTTGTGGACGAGGTCGAGTGCACTGTAGAGTGGGTGGAAGTGCTTGTCCATCGGTCTAAGACGGACCAGTTGGGTCGTGGTGTGCGGGTGCAGTTCTTTGCTCTTCCAGCTTCCCCTCTGTGCCCGGTACGTGCAGTTTGAGGTTTTCTATCCCGCCGTTCGGCAGGGAAAGGGCCCTTCTTCGCGCATGCTGATCCCCCCTGTCTCGCTTTCAATTTGTGTTGGCTGGCTTGGATGCGTCCTTGTATGCCTCGCATTCGTTTTGTATCAGGGCTGCGATGGAGGCTGCCCGATGGGGTTTGTCGGATGATGTGGTAAAATGTATTGGTAGGTGGGATTCGCATAGATTTCGCCTTTATATTCGTCCGCATTGGTTGGGGGACTGGGGAGGGGGGTCCCGTGTTTTCCTTGGGCTGGGGTTGGAGTTTTGTTTGTCGCTCCGGTGTGTGGTTCTGGTTGTATTGGTTGTCCTTTTTTCTTTCAGGTGGTCCGGTGTGCCTGGTGTGGATCCTTGGTCATTCCTATGTGTTTTGGGGGCCAAGCCGGGCTGACGTGAGGCCTAATGGCAGGCAGCTGGGGTTGTCTCAGCAGTCGGCCTGTGTTCGTTGGATTGGAGTGCCGGGTATGCTGTGGGGTCCTGTGCTCCTTGAGGTGCTGCGTTTTGCACACCTGGACAGGCCACCAGATGTCCTTTTGCTCCATGGGGGTTAGGTCCATGCGGGAGCTGGTTCGGGATGTCAAGTTGGACTTTCTTCGGTTGCGTAGGGAATTTCTGGACATGGTGGTTGTGTGGTCTGATATGGTCGCTCACACTTCCTGGCATTTGGTTAGATCGGTGGAGCGGGTTAACAAGGTCTGTATTAACGTTAATAAGGAGGTGGGGCGGTTCTTCATCCGTAATGGGGGGCTGGTGGTTCGGCATTTGGAGCTGGAGGTGGATACTTGGCGTGTAGAGCGGGCCGTTTGGGTGTAGTGTGGCACGCATGGGTAAGAGCTTACCCAGCGTGCTGTGGTGGTTGTTGGTCTTTGGAGGCGGTACTTATTTTGGATGGTAAAAATAATGGTGTGGGACCCATCGGTGGTATGCTGTGCCCGGGGGCATTCCAGTTAACCGAGGTTTAACTGGAAGGTGGTGGTTCTGCACCGCGGATGGTATGGTTGTCTCCGAGCCGGTGTGTTGCGGCTGGAGGCCTAGTGTAATATGGGTTCCACAGGTGGATATCGGTTCTGGTTTGGTGCCTTCAAAGAGCAACAACTCTGATTAGGTGTTTCTGTTTTAAGGAATGTTTTTGTGTATTTGAATGTTGAAGTGTTAATTAAAGGCCGTGTTTAGAGATGAGCGAAGTATTCAAAAATTCGATTCGACTGATTCGGCGAATTCGTAGAAAAAATTCGATTCGAGTCGAATATATTCGCTGTGAATTTAACTTAAAAAAGGGTGTTTCTAGGCTTCAGAGAGACTTAATATTAGTGCTGAACACTGTACCTTTAATTTAAATGCCCTTGGAGTCTGCTGGGGAAGAGAAATAATACTGTCAGGCAGTATGACATGCAGATGAGTGCCGTCGATCTTAGAATCACCGCACACTTCACTCATTTGGCCAGTCACGGGGCCAAAACCAGAGTGTGGAGCCACAGTGTGGCGGTGGAGGCAGCAGCAATGGGAGGCCATGCAGCACCCTATGACAAAAATGGAAACCACCAGCAGTGTGAGGAGACCTGAAAGTGGCACATGGCAGAGTGTGGCGATAGAGACAGCAGCAATGGGAGGCCGTACAGGGACCCATGACACACTCTGGACCTGGCAGCAGCATGAGGAGGCGGTACAGGGGCCCATGGCAGATTACGGGCCTGGCAGCAGCATGAGGAGTCGGTAGGGGGGCCCATGGCAGATTACAGGCCTGGCAGCAGCAATGGGAGGCCGTACAGGGACCCATGACACAATCTGGACCTGGCAGCAGCATGGGGAGGCGGTACAGGGGCCCATGACAGATTACGGGCCTGGCAGCAGCATTTGGAGTCGGTACGGGGGCCCATGACACACTCTGGACCTGGCAGCAGCATGAGGAGGCGGTACAGGGGCGCATGACAGATTACAAGCCTGGCAGCAGCAACTTGGACAGGAGGACGTTCAGTTTCTGCACCGTCGGGTGCGTGCTCGCAAACTGTTGTCTCTTGGAAACGGATTCCAAGAAAGACTGCTGACGGAATCCGTGAAGAGGAGTAGCAGGAGAAGGAGCATCTGAACGAGCGGAATATGCCAACAAGCGACAACAGTGGCCCATGACAGATTACGGGCCTGGCAGCAGCATGAGGAGTCGGTACGGGGGCCCATGGCAGATTAGGGGCCTGGCAGCAGCTATGGGAGGCCCGTAATCTGCCAGCACCCTATGACAAAAAATGGAACCCACCAGCAGTGTGAGGAGACCTGAAAGTGGCACATGGCAGAGTGTGGCGATGGAGACAGCAGCAATGGGAGGCCGTACAGGGACCCATGACACACTCTGGACCTGGCAGCAGCATGAGGAGGCGGTATAGGGGCCCATGGCAGATTAGGGGCCTGGCAGCAGCTATGGGAGGCCCGTAATCTGCCAGCACCCTATGACAAAAAATGGAATACACCAGCAGTGTGAGGAGACCTGAAAGTGGCACATGGCAGAGTGTGGCGATGGAGACAGCAGCAATGGGAGGCCGTACAGGGACCCATGAGAGACTCTGGACTTGGCAGCAGCATGAGGAGGCGGTATAGGGGCCCATGGCAGATTAGGGGCCTGGCAGCAGCTATGGGAGGCCCGTAATCTGCCAGCACCCTATGACAAAAAATGGAACACACCAGCAGTGTGAGGAGACCTGAAAGTGGCACATGTTTGGGGCATGATTCATGGCGGATTTAGTCAGTTGTGTCAGGAACTGGTGGTTTGAAATCCAGACTAATCCACGCCTGATTCATTTTCACAAACGTCAGTCTCTCCACACTTTGGGTGGACAGTCGTGTCCTCCGCGGAGTTGCAATACCTCCTGCCGCACTAAACACGCGCTCCGATGCCACGCTACTGGCCGGGCATGACAGCCTTTCAAGGGCAAATTCAGCTAGTTGGGGCCAAAGGTCAAGTTTCGTTGCCCAGTAGTCAAGGGGATTGTCTACCTCGGTTGGCAGGGTGCTGTCCAAGTAGGCCTAAGCCTGTTGTTTGAGGTCCTGCTCCAGGTCCACCTGATGCTGCTGCTGCTGCTGCTGCTGCGGCTGGTTAGTAGTTTCCTCACTGCGCTGGTGAAGAAAGCTACTCATCATCGACTGCAGACTGAGGCAGCCGCTGCTGGTGGAGCTGCCACTGCTCCTACCACCCCACCCCTCCCCTGCTGCCATCGCAGCGGAACGCGAGCGCACAGGGCCCACAGTGTCTGAGGATGGACGTTGGCGCAGACAGGCAGAGACCAGCTGACTACATAGGTGGTTTTTATAGTACGTTATTTTGGCCTCCCTCTCAGCAGGTGTGAAAAAGGCCACCATTTTGGAACGGTAGCGAGGGTCCAACAAGGTGGACAGCCAAAAGTCATCCCTCTGTCTGATGGTTATTATTCGGCTGTCGCTACGCAAGCAACCGAGCATGCTATGGGCCATTTGTGCCAAGGAATGCGAGGGACTCCCTGCCTCCATCTCCACAGCATACTGCCACGGTGCGTCTGGGTCCTCTGTCTCCTCCTCCTCCTCCTCCTCTACCAGATGCTCCTGCTCCTCCACTCCTGTCCGCTGAGTGGAAAAACCACCCATTTCACTCAATAATTCCTGAGCACCAATGTCCTCCTCTACCTCCTCCTCTTCTTCCTGTCCTGCCCCCACAGGGGTCATGTGGCGTTGAGATCTGTGCGCCACGTCTACCGCACCCTGACCAGCCATTGTTAACAGCATTTGTTCCAGGACGTGCAACAGAGGAATGACGTCGTTCATCCCATAGTCCTGCCGACTCACGAATAGCGTGGCCTCCTCAAAGGGCCTGAGCAAGCGGCAGGTGTCACGCATGAGCTGCCAATGGCTGACATCTAAGTTACACAGGGAATACCTTTATCCGCTTTTAACATCAGGAAATCTGTGATGGCCTTTTGCTGTTCGTAAAGGCGGTCTAACATATGTAGGGTTGAATTCCACCTTGTTGCAACGTCACAGCATGAGGAGTCGGTATAGGGGCCCATGGCAGATTAGGGGCCTGGCAGCAGCTATGGGAGGCCCGTAATCTGCCAGCACCCTATGTCAAAAAATTATACACACCAGCAGTGTGTGAGGAGACCTGAAAGTGGCACATGGCAGAGTGTGGCGATGGAGACAGCAGCAATGGGAGGCCGTACAGGGACCCATGACAGACTCTGGACCTGGCAGCAGCATGAGGAGGCGGTATATAGGGGCCTATGGCAGATTAGGGGCCTGGCAGCAGCTATGGGAGGCCCTTAATCTGCCAGCACCCTATGTCAAAAAATTCAACACACCAGCAGTGTGAGGAGACCTGAAAGTGGCACATGGCAGAGTGTGGCGATGGAGACAGCAGCAATGGGAGGCCGTACAGGGACCCATGACAGACTCTGGACCTGGCAGCAGCATGAGGAGGCGGTATATAGGGGCCTATGGCAGATTAGGGGCCTGGCAGCAGCTATGGGAGGCCCTTAATCTGCCAGCACCCTATGTCAAAAAATTCTACACACCAGCAGTGTGAGGAGACCTGAAAGTGGCACATGGCATGAGAGACTCTGGACCTGGCAGCAGCATGAGGAAGCGGTATATAGGGGCCTATGGCAGATTAGGGGCCTGGCAGCAGCAATGGGAGGCCCATAATCTGCCAGCACCCTATGTCAAAAAATTCTACACACCAGCAGTGTGTGAGGAGACCTGAAAGTGGCACATGGCAGAGTGTGGCGATGGAGACAGCAGCAATGGGAGGCCGTACAGGGACCCATGACAGACTCTGGACCTGGCAGCAGCATGAGGAGGCGGTATATAGGGGCCCATGGCAGATTAGGGGCCTGGCAGCAGCTATAGGAGGCCCATAATCTGCCAGCACCCTATGTCAAAAAATTCAACACACCAGCAGTGTGAGGAGACCTGAAAGTGGCACATGGCAGAGTGTGGCGATGGAGACAGCAGCAATGGGAGGCCGTACAGGGACCCATGACAGACTCTGGACCTGGCAGCAGCATGAGGAGGCGGTATATAGGGGCCCATGGCAGATTAGGGGCCTGGCAGCAGCTATGGGAGGCCCTTAATCTGCCAGCACCCTATGTCAAAAAATTCTACACACCAGCAGTGTGTGAGGAGACCTGAAAGTGGCACATGGCAGAGTGTGGCGATGGAGACAGCAGCAATGGGAGGCCGTACAGGGACCCATGACAGACTCTGGACCTGGCAGCAGCATGAGGAGGCGGTATATAGGGGCCTATGGCAGATTAGGGGCCTGGCAGCAGCTATAGGAGGCCCATAATCTGCCAGCACCCTATGTCAAAAAAATTCTACACACCAGCAGTGTGAGGAGACCTGAAAGTGGCACATGGCATGAGAGACTCTGGACCTGGCAGCAGCATGAGGAAGCGGTATATAGGGGCCTATGGCAGATTAGGGGCCTGGCAGCAGCAATGGGAGGCCCATAATCTGCCAGCACCCTATGTCAAAAAATTCTACACACCAGCAGTGTGTGAGGAGACCTGAAAGTGGCACATGGCAGAGTGTGGCGATGGAGACAGCAGCAATGGGAGGCCGTACAGGGACCCATGACAGACTCTGGACCTGGCAGCAGCATGAGGAAGCGGTATATAGGGGCCTATGGCAGATTAGGGGCCTGGCAGCAGCTATAGGAGGCCCATAATCTGCCAGCACCCTATGTCAAAAAATTCAACACACCAGCAGTGTGAGGAGACCTGAAAGTGGCACATGGCAGAGTGTGGCGATGGAGACAGCAGCAATGGGAGGCCGTACAGGGACCCATGACAGACTCTGGACCTGGCAGCAGCATGAGGAGGCGGTATATAGGGGCCCATGGCAGATTAGGGGCCTGGCAGCAGCTATGGGAGGCCCTTAATCTGCCAGCACCCTATGTCAAAAAAATTCTACACACCAGCAGTGTGAGGAGACCTGAAAGTGGCACATGGCATGAGAGACTCTGGACCTGGCAGCAGCATGAGGAAGCGGTATATAGGGGCCTATGGCAGATTAGGGGCCTGGCAGCAGCTATAGGAGGCCCATAATCTGCCAGCACCCTATGTCAAAAAATTCAACACACCAGCAGTGTGTGAGGAGACCTGAAAGTGGCACATGGCAGAGTGTGGCGATGGAGACAGCAGCAATGGGAGGCCGTACAGGGACCCATGACAGACTCTGGACCTGGCAGCAGCATGAGGAGGCGGTATATAGGGGCCTATGGCAGATTAGGGGCCTGGCAGCAGCTATGGGAGGCCCTTAATCTGCCAGCACCCTATGTCAAAAAATTCTACACACCAGCAGTGTGTGAGGAGACCTGAAAGTGGCACATGGCAGAGTGTGGCGATGGAGACAGCAGCAATGGGAGGCCGTACAGGGACCCATGACAGACTCTGGACCTGGCAGCAGCATGAGGAGGCGGTATATAGGGGCCCATGGCAGATTAGGGGCCTGGCAGCAGCTATAGGAGGCCCATAATCTGCCAGCACCCTATGTCAAAAAATTCAACACACCAGCAGTGTGAGGAGACCTGAAAGTGGCACATGGCAGAGTGTGGCGATGGAGACAGCAGCAATGGGAGGCCGTACAGGGACCCATGACAGACTCTGGACCTGGCAGCAGCATGAGGAAGCGGTATATAGGGGCCTATGGCAGATTAGGGGCCTGGCAGCAGCAATGGGAGGCCCATAATCTGCCAGCACCCTATGTCAAAAAATTCTACACACCAGCAGTGTGTGAGGAGACCTGAAAGTGGCACATGGCAGAGTGTGGCGATGGAGACAGCAGCAATGGGAGGCCGTACAGGGACCCATGACAGACTCTGGACCTGGCAGCAGCATGAGGAAGCGGTATATAGGGGCCTATGGCAGATTAGGGGCCTGGCAGCAGCTATAGGAGGCCCATAATCTGCCAGCACCCTATGTCAAAAAATTCTACACACCAGCAGTGTGTGAGGAGACCTGAAAGTGGCACATGGCAGAGTGTGGCGATGGAGACAGCAGCAATGGGAGGCCGTACAGGGACCCATGACAGACTCTGGACCTGGCAGCAGCATGAGGAGGCGGTATATAGGGGCCCATGGCAGATTAGGGGCCTGGCAGCAGCTATAGGAGGCCCATAATCTGCCAGCACCCTATGTCAAAAAATTCAACACACCAGCAGTGTGAGGAGACCTGAAAGTGGCACATGGCAGAGTGTGGCGATGGAGACAGCAGCAATGGGAGGCCGTACAGGGACCCATGACAGACTCTGGACCTGGCAGCAGCATGAGGAAGCGGTATATAGGGGCCTATGGCAGATTAGGGGCCTGGCAGCAGCAATGGGAGGCCCATAATCTGCCAGCACCCTATGTCAAAAAATTCTACACACCAGCAGTGTGTGAGGAGACCTGAAAGTGGCACATGGCAGAGTGTGGCGATGGAGACAGCAGCAATGGGAGGCCGTACAGGGACCCATGACAGACTCTGGACCTGGCAGCAGCATGAGGAAGCGGTATATAGGGGCCTATGGCAGATTAGGGGCCTGGCAGCAGCTATAGGAGGCCCATAATCTGCCAGCACCCTATGTAAAAAAATTCAACACACCAGCAGTGTGAGGAGACCTGAAAGTGGCACATGGCATGAGACACTGTGGACCTGGCAGCAGCATGAGGAGGCGGTATATAGGGGCCCATGGCAGATTAGGGGCCTGGCAGCAGCTATGGGAGGCCCATAATCTGCCAGCACCCTATGTCAAAAAATTCAACACACCAGCAGTGTGAGGAGACCTGAAAGTGGCACATGGCATGAGAGACTCTGGACCTGGCAGCAGCATGAGGAAGCGGTATATAGGGGCCTATGGCAGATTAGGGGCCTGGCAGCAGCTATAGGAGGCCCATAATCTGCCAGCACCCTATGTCAAAAAATTCTACACACCAGCAGTGTGTGAGGAGACCTCAAAGTGGCACATGTTTGAGGCATGATTCATGGCGGATTTAGTCAGTTGTGTCAGGAACTGGTGGTTTGAAATCCAGACTAATCCACGCCTGATTCATTTTCACAAACGTGAGTCTCTCCACACTTTGGGTGGACAGTCGTGTCCTCCGCGGAGTTACAATACCTCCTGCCGCACTAAACACGCGCTCCGATGCCACGCTACTGGCTGGGCATGACAGCCTTTCAAGGGCAAATTCAGCTAGTTGGGGCCAAAGGTCAAGTTTCGTTGCCCAGTAGTCAAGGGGATTGTCTACCTCGGTTGGCAGGGTGCTGTCCAAGTAGGCCCAAGCCTGTTGTTTGAGGTCCTGCTCCAGGTCCACCTGATGCTGCTGCTGCTGCTGCGGCTGGTTAGTAGTTTCCTCACTGCGCTGGTGAAGAAAGCTACTCATCATCAACTGCAGACTGAGGCAGCTGCTGCTGGTGGAGCTGCCACTGCTCCTACCACCCCACCCCTCCCCTGCTGCCATGGCAGCGGAACGCGAGCGCACAGGGCCCACAGTGTCTGAGGATGGACGTTGGCGCACAAAGGCAGAGACCAACTGACTACATAGGTGGTTTTTATAGTACGTTATTTTGGCCTCCCTCTCAGCAGGTGTGAAAAAGGCCACCATTTTGGAACGGTAGCGAGGGTCCAACAAGGTGGACAGCCAAAAGTCATCCCTCTGTCTGATGGTTATTATTCGGCTGTCGCTACGCAAGCAACCGAGCATGCTATGGGCCATTTGTGCCAAGGAATGCGAGGGACTCCCTGCCTCCATCTCCACAGCATACTGCCACGGTGCGTCTGGGTCCTCTGTCTCCTCCTCCTCCTCCTCTACCAGATGCTCCTGCTCCTCCACTCCTGTCCGCTGAGTGGAAAAACCACCCATTTCACTCAATAATTCCTGAGTACAAATGTCCTCCTCTACCTCCTCCTCTTCTTCCTGTCCTGCCCCCACAGGGGTCATGTGGCGTTGAGATCTGTGCGCCACGTCTACCGCACCCTGACCAGCCATTGTTAACAGCATTTGTTCAAGGACGTGCAACAGAGGAATGACGTCGTTCATCCCATAGTCCTGCCGACTCACGAATAGCGTGGCCTCCTCAAAGGGCCTGAGCAAGCGGCAGGTGTCACGCATGAGCTGCCAATGGCTGACATCTAAGTTACACAGGGGAGTACCTTTATCCGCTTGTAACATCAGGAAATCGGTGATGGCCTTTCACTGTTCGTAAAGGCGGTCTAACATGTGTAGGGTTGAATTCCACCTTGTTGCAACGTCGCAGATCAGGCGATGCTGTGGAATTCCGTTCTGCCGCTGCAGCTCAAGGAGGGTGTGCTTTGCGGTGTAGGAATGGCTGAAATGCATGCAAAGTTTACGTGACATTTTAAGGATGTCTTGCAGTGGGATGGTGGATTTTAAGAACCGCTTGACAACCAGATTGAACACGTGAGCCATGCATGGCGCATGGCACAACCTTCCTTGACGCAGAGCAGACACCATGTTCTTTCCGTTGTCGGTCAACATGGTTCCGATTTTCAGTTTGCGCGGAGACAGCCATCTGTCGATTTCTCTGTTCATTACACTCAGCAGTTCCTCCCCTGTGTGACTACGTTCGCCAAGGCATACCAGGTGCAGAACAGCGTGACACCGTTGCGCCCTGCACATGTGATATGCCGGTCGGGTAATGGGACTTGGCACGGGGGTGGCGGCTGAGGACACGGCGGAAGAAGAGGTGGTAGAGGCGGACATCTTTGCCGGACCAAGGACGTGCAAACGTGGAGGCAAAAGCGGCGTGACCTGTCCAAGTTGCTGGTGCGGCTGTGACGGCACCACGTTCACCCAGTGGGCCGTAAATGACATGTACTGTCCCTGACCGTAGTTACAGCTCCACACGTCGGCGCTGCCGTGCACTTTGGCAGAGACCGACATGCTCAAAGACTGGCCCACCATGTCTTCTACATGTGAATGCAGGGCTGGCACTGCCTTTTTGGCGAAGAAATGACGGCTTGGCACTCTCCACCGCGGCGCGGCACAAGCCATCATTTCTCGGAAAGGTGCTGAGTCCACCACTTGGAAAGGGAGGGACTGCAGCACCAGCAACTTGGACAGGAGGACGTTCAGCTTTTGCACCGTCGGGTGCGTGCTCGCAAACTGTTGTCTCTTGGAAACGGATTCCAAGAAAGACTGCTGACGGAATCCGTGAAGAGGAGTAGCAGGAGAAGGAGCATCTGAACGAGCGGAAGATGCCAACGAGCGACAACTCCCCTCAGCAGAGGTGTTGGAGCCTTGACTGGCTGATGGAGGGCGATTGACGTCGGGTGACGGAGCAAGTAACGGAGCGGGTGATGGAGCGGGGGCTGGGGCGGGCAGAACCGCCGTATCTTTATCACGGTTTTCCCAGGCCACCAAATGGCGACGCTGCATATGCTGCCGCAACGCTGTAGTCCCAACATGGGCCCCCTGGCCACGCTTGACTTTCTGGCCACATAGTCGACATACGGCTACGTTTACTTCCTCGGGCGGCTTGACGAAAAATTGCCACACCGCCGAGTAGGAAACTTTGCCCCCGATACTCCTCACTGGCTGACTGCTACTTCCTCCGTGCGCACCGGCACCACTACTGGCCGTGGTGGTAGGCTGCAGTGGAGCTGGTGCTCTACTCCGTGGCCGTTTGGCTCCACTGACACTGCTGCGACCCTGCTGCTGTCTCCTGGGCAACCCACCGACTGTTTTGCTCGCTGCCAAGCTGCCACCCTCTTCTCCTGATGATGCGGAAGAAATTGCCTGATGACGACGAGGCTGCCAAGTGCGATCAACCTCCTCATCATCAAGTAGGGTCTCCGCCTCACTACTAGCCCCCTCGGCTGCGTCTGGGTCAGGAGACAGACCTGTCTCTAGACCGGCTACCGAGCCACTCTCCTCGCCACTACTTCTTCGCCTGGCTGCTGAAAAGGCGGATGTCTCCCCCCGTTCCTGACCGCCCTCTGTTAGCTCTTCCTCACTGTACAGTGGGGCTGAGCCCACAGCATGCGATACTTCGCTTGGTGAGGGAACACCAAAGGACAGGGGCAGGTAGAGGACACGTGATTTCAGTGGGCTTGGTCCCGGGCCATGCCAACTAACGGTTGTGTCTGACGTACCCACCGACCGTTGGCTGTAGGTGTCAGAGGTGACCTGGGAAGAGGAAGACGACCGAGCCAACCAATCGACGACGGCAGGGTTGTCGGTGGAGACACGACCGCTGGATGACACCGGGAGCACTGGCCTCTGGCTGCGAATAGTGCTGCCTCGACCCCTTCCTCTGCTGCCACGTCTGCTCGCTCCTAAAACATTGCCTCCTCTGCCACTCCTCTGCATGTTGTCTGACATACTCTTTAATTAAACGATTATGTGTCCCTGAGTAACAATTCTGTGTCCCTGAGTAACAATTCTGTGTCTGTGCGAGTAACAATTCTGTGGCCCTAAGTAACAGTTCTGTGGCCCTCAGTAACAATTCTGTGGCCCTGATTAACGTTTCTGTGGCCCCAAGTAACAGTTCTGTGGCCCTCAGTAACAATTCTGTGTCTGTGCGAGTAACAATTCTGTGTCTGTGCGAGAAACAATTCTGTGGCCCTAAGTAAAGTTTCTGTGGCCCTAAGTAACAATTCTCTGGCACTCAGTAACAATTCTGTCTGTCCCTGAGTAAAAATTCTGTGGCCCTAAGTAAAGTTTCTGGGGCCCTGAGTAACAATTATCTGGCACTCCGTAACAATTCTGTCTGTCCCTGAGTAACAATTCTCTGGCACTCAGTAACAATTCTGTCTGTCCCTGAGTAAAAATTCTGTGGCCCTAATTAAAGTTTCTGTGGCCCTAAGTAACAATTCTCTGGCACTCAGTAACAATTCTGTCTGTCCCTGAGTAACAATTCTCTGGCACTCGGTAACAATTCTGTCTGTCCCTGAGTAACAATTCTCTGGCACTCAGTAACAATTCTGTCTGTCCCTGAGTAAAAATTCTGTGGCCCTAAGTAAAGTTTCTGTGGCCCTAAGTAACAATTCTCTGGCACTCCGTAACAATTCTGTCTGTCCCTGAGTAACAATTCTCTGGCACTCCGTAACAATTCTGTCTGTCCCTGAGTAACAATTCTCTGGCACTCAGTAACAATTCTGTCTGTCCCTGAGTAAAAATTCTGTGGCCCTAATTAAAGTTTCTGTGGCCCTAAGTAACAATTCTCTGGCACTCAGTAACAATTCTGTCTGTCCCTGAGTAACAATTCTCTGGCACTCAGTAACAATTCTGTCTGTCCCTGAGTAAAAATTCTGTGGCCCTAAGTAAAGTTTCTGGGGCCCTGAGTAACAATTCTCTGGCACTCAGTAACAATTCTGTCTGTCCCTGAGTAAAAATTCTGTGGCCCTAATTAAAGTTTCTGTGGCCCTAAGTAACAATTCTCTGGCACTCAGTAACAATTCTCTCTGTCCCTGAGTAACAATTCTCTGGCACTCAGTAACAATTCTGTCTGTCCCTGAGTAAAAATTCTGTGGCCCTAATTAAAGTTTCTGTGGCCCTAACAATTCTCTGGCACTCAGTAACAATTCTGTCTGTCCCTGAGTAACAATTCTCTGGCACTCAGTAACAATTCTGTCTGTCCCTGAGTAAAAATTCTGTGGCCCTAATTAAAGTTTCTGTGGCCCTAAGTAACAATTCTCTGGCACTCAGTAACAATTCTGTCTGTCCCTGAGTAACAATTCTCTGGCACTCAGTAACAATTCTGTCTGTCCCTGAGTATGAATTCTGTGGCCCTAACTAGCATTTCTTTGTCCCTAAGTAACAGTTCTGTGGCCCTCAGTAACAGTTCTGTGTCTGTGCGAGTAACAATTCTGTGTCTGTGCGAGTAACAATTCTGTGGCCCTAAGTAAAGTTTCTGTGGCCCTAAGTAACAATTCTCTGGCACTCAGTAACAATTCTGTCTGTCCCTGAGTAAAAATTCTCTGTCCCTGAGTAACAATTCTCTGGCACTGAGTAACAATTCTGTCTGTCCCTGAGTAACAATTCTGTGGCCCTAATAACGTTTCTGTGGCCCTAAGTAACAATTCTCTGGCACTGAGTAACAATTCTGTCTGTCCCTGAGTATGAATTCTGTGGCCCTAACTAGCGTTTCTTTGTCCCTAAATAACGATTCTGTGGCCCTCATTAACAAGTCTGTGTCCCTGAGTAATGGTTCTCTGTCCCTAAGTAACTTTTCTCTGTCCCCAATTATCGTTTCTGTGGCCCTAACTCTGTCCCTGTCCCTAGTACAGAGCGGTCTGCCTCTGTTCAATAACTGCAGGCAAATGAAGAATTCCAAAATGGCCGCTATTTATAGCTCGACCATTACACAGTGCTGGCTGGCTGGCTGCTGATAGGCTGATGCGATCACATGTAGTTGAGGCATGCATTATGGGTCAGCGCGCCTTGTCTGCGCGCCTTCCCAGACATCCCCGCTCCGTCGCCGCACATGTCAGCCGCCATTTTCTGAAAAATTTCGATTCGTGCGTCCGAATTAGGCTATTTTTCGGATTCGGCACGAATCGAAATTTTTCAGATATTCGACTCGAATTCCACTTCGGATACTTCGATTCGCTCATCTCTAGCCGTGTTGGCCATTTTACTCCAATCGGGGTTATGTTTTCTGTAATGAGAAGTTATAAAGGGTTGGTATGTGAAGAGTGAGATGGTGGTGTAGTGGGTCTTGATTAGCCGATCTCTTGTGCACTAGTCATGGTAATATCATTAATATCGTCATTATGTTGTGGGAATTAGAAGATGAACCCGTGAGATCGTCCGTCTCAGCCAGACAAGAATTTTGTCATTCACGTACATGGTAGAGGTTCTGGAAATTTCTCTGCCCTTTCATAGCAATTTGATCTTCACGTAGGACAGATTTATTTGTAGTGACATCTCCTTCCTTCCCACCAACCGCAGCCGGCTTCCAAATGTCACCGATGAATGCCGGGGATGGGAGGTGGCTGGAGGTTCACATGTAATAACAGATCCCCCAGCAGAGGAAAGATCTTCATAAAGACTTCATTGGGTTATTTACTGGAATTATGAAGCAGAATGAAAGTTAATCGTCACATATGAAGTATATTCACCCTGGAAATGATTTGTCTCTAAGGCAGAAGAACCACCAACCATGAACGATCGGCCTGTCACCATCAGACCTTCTCAGAATACTGAGAGGCCGTCATAAAAATTCATCTCAATGTTCAAATCATCCAAACCAAACGCTCAACGTGAAAGATCCAGAGAAAAGATTCGATGAATAACAGCGTTCTATGAAAAATATTTTTTTATTATTCCCTTAAAATAAAAACTTTAAAGCCATGGCAGACATGACTCGCGCACCCTGCTGAACGCACATCTACATGACTTTCTCCAGTTTAAAAAAAAAAAAAAAATATGTAAACAGGTTTGTGTGTACAAAGTTCTACCGAAAACGCGGGAATCGTCAAGAGGATTTATTTTATATCAAAGCGATTTTAAGATCAAGGACTGTTAAACCTGTAAAGGTTTCAGGAAATGATGAGAATAGGAAATGACGGCGGCGTAGCGGCGAGCTGTATTTCTAAACACAGAGCAATCCCAGAGAGGTAAAGTGCCGGCCGCCATTTTGTTGCCAGCTTTTGAAAAATGCCGTTTCAGCTAATGCAGAATAATAATCTGCAGGGTAAAGTCGCATTCATCACGCTGTGGCTATATTCATGATTTTTATAGCACATATATAAGTGGAACCTGGACTTCCCCCATTCATAATTAATGAACTCGTTGGACTGGTTCATGAGCTCAGAACAGGAAGTGACATTTGTCAGGAATTAGAGGGAGGGGAAAAGACTTAAACGCAGCCATGTGGTGGACACAAAGGAAGGGTTTGTTTTGTAGCAAGAAGCTAGGAGTGGCCTGGAGAGATCCTGAACAGGAAGAAGAGACTCCCTCCCCAGGAAGAAGAACCAAGTGAAGCAGCTGTTCAGTGTTCGCCTAACACATACATTGTACACGCCGATTTTCTAGGAAGGATCGATAGCTTGTGCATGTTGTTGGCATCATTTGTTATACTTTGTATATCTTGAATTGTTTCCTACGAAGTGCAGCATTCTTGTAAGACACATTAATAGACTGCGGAGGTTTTCATGCTTCCTTACTTTTACCGCAAAGAACCTTAAAGTTGTTCTAAAGGCTGAAGGGATTTTTTTACCTTCATGCACAGAATACACGAATGTAAAAAAAACTCAGTGTGGACAGTCAGAGAAAGGGGAACACTTCATACACCCCCCACTTGAACGCGGCTCAGTTTACCCTCCTGACCTCCGGGAGGTATTCCCCTCTTCATGGCCAGGCCATTTTTTGCTATTCAGCACTGTGCTTGTTTAACTGGAAAAAACAAAAAAGAGGAAGAAAAATGGCTGGACATGTAAAAGGCTAACCTCAAACGAATTTATTATGCACCAAGGCAGATATCTACCATCGGAGTCATGACAATCCTGCATGACAGAGGACACACCCCCCCCCCCCAAGGATTGCAAGAGGAGACCCTCAAGAATGGACCAAGGATGATGATGGTCCACTGGGACTACCCTAACCCAACCCTCCAACACCCGACCCCAGACACAACCCACCCCACCAAACCTCTCAACCCACCAACACCCCCACAAGGACCCACAAGACACCCCTCCCCTAGATGGAGGACCCTCCCGTCCCGCCACTAATCTCCCAAAGGAGAGAGAGGAGTTGAGGAAGATAGTAACAACCCACTGACACCCCCAACACCATCTTATTTAACTGGCAATTACACGGTCATGCATCACTGTGCCCAAATTACATTTATATAGAAAAAAAAACATTTCCCACAAATAAAGCTTTCTTTTGGTGGTATTTGATCACCTCGGGTTTTTATTTATTATATAAACTTAAAAACAAAGGTTTTCTGTTTTTCCAAACAAATAATATTTCTTCATAAATTTAGGCCAAACTGTATTCTGTTACATTGCTTTAGTAAATAAAATACCCCAAATCCGTGTTTATTGTTTAGTCTGTGTGAAGTTATAGAGTCCACCAACCAGGGTGTATACAGTGCAGGAAATGTGTATTTGCCCCCCCGATGGTGAATGTTCGCCCCTCACACAGAAACGATCGGTCTAACAATGGAATGTTCGCCCCTCACACAGAAACGATCGGTCTAACAATGGAATGTTCGCCCCTCACACAGAAACGATCGGTCTAACAATGGAATGTTCGCCCCTCACACAGAAATGATCGGTCTAACAATGGAATGTTCGCCCCTCACACAGAAACGATCGGTCTAACAATGGAATGTTCGCCCCTCACACACAAACGATCGGTCTAACAATGGAATGTTCGCCCCTCACACACAAACGATCGGTCTAACAATGGAATGTTCGCCCCTCACACAGAAACGATCGGTCTAACAATGGAATGTTCGGTGTAACACTGAGAGACAGAATACAACAACAAATTCAGCAGAAATGCGTCTAACAAATGATGACGGATCTGCATGTTCATGAGGGAAAGAAGGATTTGATCCCCTATCATTCAGCAGGATTTCTGGCTCCCAGGTGTCTCTCATACAGGTAACAAGCTGAGATTAGAAGCAGTCTCCTGAGCACCCCAGGAGGGACACTAGTGCTCGGCCATATACTGATATGTCACCTGGCCTGGCTGTGCCACCTGCCCGCCCACCTGCAGTAGATGTACAGCAAGACACAAAACAGAAAATGTTGGATGGACAGAAGAGCCACGTAAATCTCATTCAGTCCAGGCTAGAAGGAGGGCAGGTGTCACGGTCTGGGTCAGGGTCAGGGACCAGTTGCTACAGCAGTGTGGGGCTTACCTGAAACCAGCAGGATTGGTACACCAGCGGGTCCCTCTGGGAATGACACAGGCTCACCTGAGGTGCGGGGTCTAAGTATTAACCGGTTTTCCCCAGAGCTCCTAATGGTGGAGATGGATTTGGCTGCGTGTTAGTACCAGGTCGCAGATCTCAGGATCACCCACCAGGGAATGAGCAAGCTGGAGACCAATAGCGGATCAAACAGTTTAGGGATCAAACAGAAGAGGAGTCAGTCACAAGCCAAGGGTCGGTCACCAATGGCAGTAGATTAGGAGGAGGCAAAATCGTAGTCAGTAGCAAGCCAAAGCCAAAGGTCGGTAATGAAGATGTAGACAGCAGCAGTAACGATAAGCGGGATATTGGCTGGGAAGGCACAATAATCTGGCAAGGAGGAAGTGTATGGACATGGCTTTTATAGGAAGTTCATGGGACGAGCAAGGAGTTCAAGACAACACAGGGCCAAGGCAGGATCATCCAAAGAATTGTCAAGGAGCTGTCCAGCATTCCAGGCGGCTCAGTGAGAGAAAACATTGCCTCTCACCGCAGAAGGCCCAGGTTCAATCACAGGCTCTGACAGTACTCCCCTACTCACAGGACGTCGCCTGGACGTCTTAGGACCAGGCTTATGGGGAAACCTCTGGTGGAATTCTCTTGTTAGTCTAGGAGCATGAACATTTTCCTCAGGCTCCCAAGAGTTTTCCTCTTGCCCATATCCTTCCCATTGGACAAGATATTGCAATTTTCCTCTAAACATCCTAGAGTCAAGAATCTTCTCCACCACATATTCTTCTTCGCCCTGTACCTCAACAGGTGGAGGAGGTGGAAGAATTCTTCCAGAGAAAGGTTTTTCATGAAATGGTTTGAAAAGTGATACGTGAAAAACAGGGTGAATCTTCATACTGTCAGGAAGTTTTAAGCGAAAGGTAACTGGGTTAATCTGAACAGAAATCTGCAAAGGTCCCACAAACTTTTGGCCCAACTTTGCAGCTGGAACATGAACCTTCAGATTTTTGGTAGATAGCCAAGCCTTGTCGCCCACATGAAAGGTAGGAAGTGATCTGCGATGACTGTCGGCAGCCCTTTTATAACATTCCTGAACTTCCCCCAAAGTCTTGATCAACTTCGCCTGAATCTCCGGCAATGCAGTTAATCTGTTGGCAACAGCAGGAATTTGAGTTGTGATAGGGAGATCAGGAATAAAAACTGGATGATACCCCGTATTGAGGAAAAAGGGGCTTTGGGAGGTGGAGCTATGTTTAGCCTTGTTATAGGCAAACTCTGCCGTAGGTAGATAGTCCACCCAGTCATCCTGAAGATAACTGTCAAAACACCGAAGGTACTGTTCCAAAGTTTGATTGGTCCTTTCAGTCTGACCATTAGACTGAGGATGGAAAGCAGAGGACAGGTTAACGGTTACCCCTAAAGCTGAACAAAATCTTTTCCAAAATTTTGATGTAAAAATTGTACTCCTCTATCAGATACCACATCATCAGGGACTCCATATAATTTAAAAACATCTCAAACCATCAACTCCGCAGTCTGTTCAGCAGAAGGTACCCCCTTAACCGGTATGAAATGAGCCATTTTAGTATGGTGGTCGAAAACTACCAAGATAGTAGTCATTTCTCTTGAGGGAGGTAATTTGACTACAAAGTCCATAGAAATTGACCCCCAAGGTCTTGATGGAACAGGAAGTGGCTGGAGCAACCCCAAAGGAGAAGCTCGGGGTGTCTTATGACGTGCGCACGTCAGACAAGAGGCCACGTAGCGTTTGATATCCTTCTTGTAACTAGGCCACCAGAAGGAACGTGACAGAAGGTCATCTGTTTTTGAGATCCCAAAATGTCCCGCCAGTTTGGAGTCGTGAACTAATTTGAGGACTTCCACCCGAGCCAACTCAGGTACATAAAGGCGATGTGCTAGAGTCCAAAAGCCGTTCTTGTAGTCAAGGTTTATGTCCCTAGGAGGATCCCTGAGAAGTGGGTCATTCTCATACCCCTCTTTGAGAAGACTCAAGAAGGTCTCTGCACTTGTGGCCCCTAGGAAGTTCTTTTGAGTTAGAATTGAAGATTCGGAGTTGCCCTCTTGGGGAGGCTCAGACAGCATCCTTGATAAGGCATCGGTCTTACCATTCCTCGATCCAGGTCGATAGGATATTACAAAATTGAACCTGGAAAAGAATAAAGACCAGCGTGCTTGTCTAGAAGACAATCTCTTGGCCGAACGAATAAATTCCAGATTTTTATGGTCCGTGAGAACAGTTACACGGTGATTAGCCCCTTCTAGCAGATGCCTCCATTCAGAAAAGGCTTCCTTAATTGCCAGTAGCTCTTTATTCCCAATGTCGTAATTCCTTTCAGCTGAGGACATCAAACGAGAGAAGTAGGCACAAGGATGAAGCTGCATCTTTTCATCACTTCGCTGAGACAGGATCGCTCCCACGGCAGAATTTGAAGCATCCACTTCCACTATAAAGGGTAGTTCAGGGTCGGGATGTACCAAAATTGGTGCAGAAGTGAAAAGAGTTTTCAGCTTTTCAAACGCAGCCTGTGCCTCAGGGGTCCACACAAAGGGTACCTCTTTCTTTGTCAGCTGTGTGATTGGAGCTATCACTCTAGAAAAGTTTCTTATAAAATTTCCTGTAGAAGTTGGTAAACCCGAGGTGAGTAGGGGGTGGAACCAAGGAACGGTGCTCGAAAGTGGGTGGGGGGTGGAGCCAAGGAATGTTGCTCGGAGGTGAGTAGGGGGTGGAACCAAGGAACGGTGCTCGAAAGTGGGTGGGGGGTGGAGCCAAGGAATGTTGCTCGGAGGTGAGTAGGGGGTGGAACCAAGGAACGGTGCTCGAAAGTGGGTGGGGGGTGGAGCCAAGGAATGTTGCTCGGAGGTGAGTAGGGGGTGGAACCAAGGAACGGTGCTCAAAAGTGGGTGGGGGGTGGAGCCAAGGAACCTTGCTCGGAGGTGAGTAGGGGGTAGAACCAAGGAACAGTGCTCGGAGGTGAGTAGGGGGTGGAACCAAGGAATGTTGCTCGGAGGTGAGTAGGGGGTGGAGCCAAGGAACGGTGCTCAGAAGTGGGTGGGGGGTGGAGCCAAGGAACGGTGCTCGGAGCTGAGTAGAGTAAAAAAGCCCTGACTAAATAAGAAACCTTTGCCTCTGTGAGCACCACGGTCTTCATAAAACTTCGCCACACTCCTGTCTGGTCGTGGCAGCGAGTGTTGCAGACAATTCCTGAAGGTCAGCATTCCTCCAGTAGATGCTTTGACCCATCCAAAAACATGTCATGGCTCCTGCCCTGTGTGTGTTTAAAGGTGTAACCTCTCAGCTCACCTGCCCCAGTGATCATGCTCAGTCTGTTAGAACTTAGTTGCCCGTCGAGCTGGAAAATCTCTGCTTAGGGTGAGGCTGGGAATGTAACACCTCACAGGGTTCTCTTGCAATCAGACAAGTTTGTATTTTTCATTTGATTTTCTGTTTGATAAAGGGTAAAAATGGGTAATAAGGGTAAGTGCCTCCCCCCCCCCAATATTTTGGCCATGAATAGATGCTGAACACCCCACCAGATTCTCATACCTTTAATATTTGAGGTTGATTCACTAGAGATTGCAGCTCGGCCCCTCCCACTCATGGTGACTCCTTCCTTCCTCTTATCTTGGTCAGAAGATTCTCAGTCTCCCCCACAGGCTCGGCATTCCATGTGTCTTTGAGGTGGAACTCCCAACAAACCATTTTTTCTATTTTCTTCTCTGAAGGATTAGAACCTTTGTCAGATTTTAGTGCTGTTTGTGGCCCCATTGAGGAGATCTTTCCATCCCAAAGACACAACAGAAGGTGAGAGAACATTTCCCCCAACCGAGGGAAGGTTCCACCTTTGTGAGATCAGAACAAATGTGTCCTTATTGGGGATGTCTCCATCGCCTTCTTCTCCACTTATAACTGGTTTCATGTTTTGGATTTCCTCTCATTCTCTACTATCACGAGAATGAATTGACACAATGCAGAGGACACAGTCAGAGGTTCTAACCCTCCCATACTCTATGCAATGCTAGAGAATCCATTTTGGCCGAAGCTTTATTTTAGTGAAGAATCCAATATGGAGGAAGATGTTGGTGAGGAAGATGTTGGTGAGGGAGATGTTGGTGAGGGAGATGTTGGTGAGGGAGATATTGGTGAGGGAGATGTTGGTGAGGAAGATGATGGTGAGGGGGATGTTGGTGAGGGAGATGTTGGTGAGGATGATGTTGGTGAGGAAGATGTTGCTGAGAAAGATGTTGGTGAGAGAGATGTTGGTGAGGGGAGGAAGATGTTGGTGAGGAAGATGTTGGTGAAGGAGATGTTGGTGAGGAAGATGTTGGTGAGGGAGATGTTGGTGAGGGAGATGTTGGTGAGGAAGATGTTGGTGAGGGAGATGTTGGTGAGGAAGATGTTGGTGAGGAAGATGTTGGTGAGGGGGATGTTGGTGAGGGAGATGTTGGTGAGGAAGTTGTTGGTGAGGGAGATGTTGATGAGGAAGTTGTTGGTGAGGGAGATGTTGGTGAGGAAGTTGTTGGTGAGGGAGATGTTGGTGAGGGAGATGTTGGTGAGGAAGATGTTGGTGAGGGAGATGTTGGTGAGGGAGATGTTGGTGAGGAAGATGTTGGTGAGGAAGATGTTGGTGAGGATGATGTTGGTGAGGGAGATGTTGGTGAGGATGATGTTGGTGAGGAAGATATTGCTGAGGAAGATGTTGGTGAGGGGGATGTTGGTGAGGGGAGGAAGATGTTGGTGAGGGAGATGTTGGTGAGGGAGATGTTGGTGAGGGAGATGCTGGTGAGGAAGATGTTGGTGAGGAAGATGTTGCTGAGGAAGATGTTGGTGAGGGAGATGTTGGTGAGGGAGATGTTGGTGAGGAAGATGTTGCTGAGGGAGATGTTGGTGAGGGAGATGTTGGTGAGGGAGATGTTGGTGAGGGAGATGTTGGTGAGGGAGATATTGGTGAGGAAGATGTTGGTGAGGGAGATGTTGGTGAGGGAGATGTTGGTGAGGAAGATGTTGCTGAGGAAGATGTTGGTGAGGGAGATGTTGGTGAGGGAGATGTTGCTGAGGAAGATGTTGGTGAGGAAGATATTGGTGAGGATGATGTTGGTGAGGAAGATGTTGGTGAGGGAGATGTTGGTGAGGATGATGTTGGTGAGGAAGATATTGCTGAGGAAGATGTTGGTGAGGGGGATGTTGGTGAGGGGAGGAAGATGTTGGTGAGGAAGATGTTGGTGAGGAAGATGTTGGTGAGGAAGATGTTGGTGAGGGAGATGTTGGTGAGGGAGATGTTGGTGAGGGAGATGTTGGTGAGGAAGATGTTGCTGAGGAAGATGTTGCTGAGGGAGATGTTGGTGAGGGAGATGTTGGTGAGGGAGATGTTGCTGAGGAAGATGTTGGTGAGGGAGATGTTGGTGAGGAAGATGTTGGTGAGGAAGATGTTGGTGAGGAAGATGTTGGTGAGGGAGATGTTGCTGAGGAAGATGTTGGTGAGGGAGATGTTGGTGAGGGAGATGTTGCTGAGGAAGATGTTGGTGAGGGAGATGTTGGTGAGGGAGATGTTGGCAACACTGAGGGTTGTCTGTGATCTTTGGTTTTTGGATAGTCGGACCCCTCACCCACCCCCAGCTCCATTTTTCTCAATGACAGAATCGAGTCTTCCTGGAGTTCAGTGGTGGTGAAGAGAACTTTTTATCACCTCGTATCACAATGACTGCATTTACATGGATGATTGCATCGGCCATTGAACACAGACAATGAAAACACGTCAGATTGGTTCGGTGTACCTCTTGTACGGCTCGGGGAGAACAAAGCCTGCGATGAATCACAGAATAAAGTCAGACGTGTGAACTCGTCTCCCACCTGACGAAATGCAACAAATCTGTTTGTAGGTGGGAAGTCGTGATTACAACTCCATAACACAATAGATTGTTGTGCTGTTTACTGTCATTTCTGTGACTAAAGGCTGGAAAAGACGCTCCGTCCTCTGCAGATCCCGGGAGCATCGTGAGGCTGAATTCCTGCTCAATCTGTTCCCCATATCGCTCCTTAAACATGACGTTTAGCTAAAAAACATTTTTGTTTCTACAGATTTATTTCCATGACTTACCTGTACTGAGGTATGTCCCACCATGCACCCACGGCTGCTGGATTCTGGAGAAATCTTCACTGCAGGGCTGCCCCGTCCTCTTCCTGCTGCTGAACTTCCAGCACTGTGGGGGTTAATGGGTTTGGGTCTCCAGGCTGGAAAGTGAGGCAACGATCCACAGACCTCTCCCTAACTTCCTGGTTAGATGCCATCAGTGGACACAGCAATCACATGATCGCTACCTACCTCCGGCATTGAAGAAACCTTGACGAGGACTGTCTAGTCCTCTGCACTGGGCATTCGGAAACTCGGGCACTGCCCGAGGGCCCAGGGTTATTAGGAGGCCCCATGAGATGCCCCTGGTACCTTTCATAGGCTTTTTTTGGGTGTGGTTTGAGTGTGGGCGAGGACACAGGGGGCCCCATGATCCCCTATTGCCCAGGGGCCCCATGAGTTGTCGGTCCGCCCCTGGCACTGAGCCTATGTCTGATTGAACACAGAGCTCCCACAAGATTTGGGCATCCATCTGTAGCCACAGAGACTCATAAAGCTTATTTTTGCCCCCCCCCCCCCTGCAGTGTAGGGGGAGGGGTGTAAAGACAGAGACCCCTTACTGAGGAATATTAGGCCCAGTGTAGGGAAAGGCTCCTGTACAGGAGGGTCTTCCTACATTGACACCATATTGGTTAATAATTGGCTGGGGTTCTAACCCTCCTACGTCATACACTTCATCCACATAAAACTGAACACATTCTCCATAATTGGTGGCATAATGTATCAAAATAGATGCAACAGAATGGAAGAACTGACAGATGTTAACAAAAGCCCCGCTCTGGGTACCTTCCACCCAACCCCCACTCCGCCTGCCCCCCATTCACTGATGTGGAAAGTAAAAAACAAATGAGCTAAAACTCCGTTTTTAACTTACCTGAAGCTGTGACTCCTCCAGTCCAAGTCTTCTCCTCTTGTATTTAGTTCCTGGAAGGGTCCTTCTTCAGATGTCCATGTCATTGCCTGTGAGGTGTGAACACCTCTGATTGGCTCCATCACTAAGAAATGATGGAGAGGGAGAAGGAGGGTGCTGGCAGTGCTGGGACAAGGTCATCCAACTCCCAGAGCAAAGATGCCAAACTGCGCCCCCTACCACCACCCCAACCCCCCTTCATTCATGATGTACAAGCTTAGGAGATCCTACGCCAAGCAGCCACTCGCTTGTCAAAATCGCTGCCGCTGTCACTACCCCTGTGAAGTGCTCCCATGCATACAGTAAATGATTGCACCCGGGGCAGCCGCCCCTCCTGCCCACCCCTTGTACCGGCCCGGGTGTTGGCATTCTTAGGTCGTTTAAAAAGAGAGTTATTCTTCAACCAACAGTCTCCACCGACCTTTCTCAACCTTTCCAACCCAGAGGAACCCTTGAAATAACTTTCCAGTCTCAGGGAACACCGCCTAAAAATGACTATATCTACAATTCATGACACACAAATGTGATGGTCAATGGGAAGGACGCTCCTCACACTTGTGGTCGGTGGGAAGAACGCTCCTCACACTTGTGGTCGGTGGGAAGAACGCTCCTCACACTTGTGGTCGGTGGGAAGAACGCTCCTCACACTTGTGGTCGGTAGGAAGGACGCTCCTTACACTTGTGGTCGGTGGGAAGGACACTCCTTAAACTTGTGGTCAATGGGAAGAACGCTCCTTACACTTGTGGTCGGTGGAAAGGACGCACCGTACACTTGCGGTCAATGGGAAGGACGCTTCTTACACTTGTGGTCCATGGGAAGGACGCTCCTTACACTTGTGGTGGGTGGGAAGGACGCTCCTTAAACTTGTGGTCAATGGGAAGAACGCTCCTTACACTTGTGGTCGGTGGGAAGGACGCTCCTCACACTTGTGGTCGGTGGGAAGGACACTCCTTAAACTTGTGGTCAATGGGAAGAACGCTCCTTAAACTTGTGGTCAATAGGAAGAACTCTTCTCACACTTGTGGTCAATGGGAAGAACGCTCCTTAAACTTGTGGTCGGTAGGAAGGACACTCCTTACACTTGTGGTCGGTGGGAAGGACACTCCTTAAACTTGTGGTCAATGGGAAGAACGCTCCTTACACTTGTGGTCAATTGGAAGAACGCTCCTTACACTTGTGGTCGGTGGGAAGAACGCTCCTTACACTTGTGGTCGGTGGGAAGGACGCACCTTACACTTGTGGTTGGTGGGAAGGACGCTCCTTACACTTGTGGTCGGTGGGAAGAACGCTCCTTACACTTGTGGTCGGTGGGAAGAACGCTCCTTACACTTGTGGTCGGTGGGAAGGACGCTCCTTACACTTGTGGTCGGTGGGAAGGACGCTCCTTAAACTTGTGGTCAGTAGGAAGGACGCTCCTAAAACTTGTGGTCGGTGGGAAGGACGCTCTTTACACTTGTGGTTGGTGGGAAGGACGCTCCTCACACTTGTGGTCCATGGGAAGAACGCTCCTCACACTTGTGGTCGGTGGGAAGGACGCACCTTACACTTGCGGTTGGTGGGAAGGACGCACCTTACACTTGCGGTCGGTGGGAAGGACGCTCCTTACACTTGTGGTCAATGGGAAGAACGCTCCTCACACTTGTGGTCGGTGGGAAGGACGCTCCTTACACTTGTGGTCGGTGGGAAGGACGCTCCTTACACTTGTGGTCGGTGGGAAGAACGCTCCTCACACTTGTGGTCGGTGGGAAGAACGCTCCTTACACTTGTGGGCGGTGGGAAGGACGCTCCTTAAACTTGTGGTCGGTGGGAAGGACGCTCCTTACACTTGTGGTCGGTGGGAAGAACGCTCCTTACACTTGTGGTCAATGGGAAGAACGCTCCTTAAACTTGTGGTCGGTGGGAAGGACGCTCCTCACACTTGTGGTCAATGGGAAGAACGCTCCTTACACTTGTGGTCGGTGGGAAGGACGCTCCTCACACTTGCGGTTGGTGGGAAGGACGCACCTTACACTTGTGGTCAATGGGAAGAACGCTCCTCACACTTGTGGTTGGTGGGAAGGACGATCCTTACACTTGTGGTCAATAGGAAGAACGCTCCTTACACTTGTGGGCGGTGGAAAGGACGCACCTTACACTTGCGGTCAATGGGAAGGACGCTTCTTACACTTGTGGTCCATGGGAAGGACAGTCCTTACACTTGTGGTCGGTGGGAAGGACAGTCCTTACACTTGTGGTCGGTGGGGAGGACGCTCCTTACACTTGTGGTCGGTGGGAAGAACGCTCCTCACGCTTGTGGTCAATGGGAAGGACACTCCTTACGCTTGTGGTCAATGGGAAGGACACTCCTTACGCTTGTGGTCAATGGGAAGGACACTCCTTACGCTTGTGGTCGGTGGGAAGGACAGTCCTTACACTTGTGGTCGGTGGGAAGGACAGTTCTTACACTTGTGGTCAATGGGAAGGACAGTCCTTACACTTGTGGTCAATGGGAAGAATTCCCGCCTTACAGACAGCTAAAAGGATCAATGGTGTCAATGGGAACGCATCTGAGAGACAGAAATTACTCATAGCTCAAGGAACCCTTAGTAGCCTCGGGGGGAACCCTAGGGATCCATGGAACCCTGGTTGAGAAACCCTGATCTAGTCTATCAATATGATCCAGGTGGCTATAGGAGGGGGATGGGGTATTAACATGAGGACCTGACAGGAGATTGGGTTTCCTGACACAAAAACATTCCCAGTGAAAGTCTGTAAAAATCCACCTGGTCTCTCACACATCATTGCCCTACCTACCTCATGTTTCAGGCACTGGGGGCTGTGGGACAGATACATGGGGGAGGTGATGGGGTAAGAAGAACTTTCAATGGAATGGCTAAAAAAATTCCATAGAGAAGTTGGAAGTTTTGTATTTCTTATCGTTTTTGGATGAATATTATTTAGGAGATCCATCCCGTCCCCTGCAGCATACAAATGGCCTCCTAATGAACACCGAGCTTCTCCATACACCATGTCCTCCATTAGAAGTCCTTCCAGCAGACAGTTAGGAGTTCATCCATTCCCAATGACTGGAAGGTAAAGAGTTGCCATGGGCTTCACAACTGACATTTCCTGGGTATGAAAATGGACACGAGGACTCCAGAGGATCACAAATCCTGCCAGACGACGCTCATCCTCCCAGTTTGATTGGTTTTATTGTGAGCTCCTGAAAACTGCCTCACCTTCTCCCTCCATCCCTGTCCATTCTCTTCCCCTAATTGGCCCTCATCTCCCCCCCGCCTTGTTGTGGCCCCAGGAATCCACACATGGGAGCACCGGTGAGGGAAGATGAATCCAATGATGAGATGTTACATCCACGTTACCGATGACGCAACCTGGAGAGAAACAAAAGATTTCCATCATTATTATTCATCCACAAGAACCACCATAGTACTGGAGACGGCCCCTGAGCTGGTGACCCCGGAACAAACGGCCTCTCGGGAGCCTCTGAGGAACCTCTGTGATTGGTAAACCCCCCGGATTCCGATTAAAGGGGAACTACACTGCATCTGAGCCCCACAAACTGAAAACACGATTTACTTCATTGTCAATATTCAGTGCAAACTCCCCCATCCATGTCTCCATCCATCCATCCATGTCTCCATCCATCCATCCATGTCTCCATCCATCCATGTCTTCATCCATCCATGTCTCCATCCATCCATGTCTCCATCCATTCATCCATCCATTCATCCATGTCTCCATCCATCCATTCATCCATGTCTCCATCCATCCATCCATGTCTCCATCCATCCATCCATGTTTCCATCCATCCAACCTTCCACTCCTCCATCCATCCAAGTCTCCACCCATCCATGTCTCCATCCATGTCTCCATCCATCCATTCATCCATGTCTCCATTCACCCATCCATATCTCCATCCACCCATCCATGTCTCCATCCATTCATTCATCTATCCATGTCTTCATCCATCCATGTCTCCATCCATTCATTCATCCATCCATGTCTCCATCCATGTCTCCATCCATTCATTCATCTATCCATGTCTCCATCCATTCATTCATCCATCCATGTCTCCATCCATGTCTCCATCCATCCATCCATCCATGTTTCCATCCATCCAACCTTCCACTCCTCCATCCAAGTCTCCACCCATCCATGTCTCCATCCATCCATTCATCCATGTCTCCATTCATCCATCCATATCTCCATCCATTCATCCATGTCTCCATCTATCCATTCATGTCTCCATCCATCCATGTCTCCATCCATTCATTCATCCATCCATGTCTTCATCCATCCATGTCTCCATCCATTCATTCATCCATCCATCCATCCATTCATGTCTCCATCCATCCATCCATGTTTCCATCCATCCAACCTTCCACTCCTCCATCCATCCAAGTCTCCATTCATCCATGTCTCCATCCCTCCATCCATGTCTCCATTCCTCCATCCATGTCTTCATCCCTCCATCTATGTCTCCACCCCTTCATCCAAGTATCCATCCAACCATGTCTCCATCCATCCATGTCTCCATACATCCAGGTTTCCATCCATCTATCTATGTCTCCATCCATCCTCCCTTCCACCCATGTCTCCATCCATCCATCCATCCATGTCTTCATCCATCCACATCCATCCATGTCTCCATGCTTTGTTTTGCTGAGAAATCACTTTGAACCCCCCCCCCCCCCCCTAGCATTTTGTGCTGCAGCTATCTTTACTAAGGGCAGATGAATCATGTATCATTTGCTTCCTGGAATCCATTTGGAGGAGGAGGTGGGATGTATGACATCATTTGGCCTAGGCCAGATACCAGGAAGTGACTGACGGAATATATTTTAGAGAAGTGTGATGTGCCTCCCGATGGATGTATCGATGATGTCAGGACACGGATCGCTCGGAGGTCATGTGACGGAGGGAGCTCAGTGCAGCCCCGGTGACATGCCGCTACAAGTCGAGGTGGAAGCGGTTACACCGGGACGACATTTGCAGCTGCAGATATCATGGAGGCCTCTGATTAGAGAGCTGGCAATGCTCCTTCATGTAAAAGCAATCCTAGTGGCCAGGGCAAGGGGGGGGCGGGGAGGAGGGGTGACACTTCCTTGGGCTCTGGCATCATGTGAGGTGGAGGGGGCGCCACATGGAGCATTCCTGCCACTACAAGCTGACAGGAGTACTGATGGCAGTGACTACTCCTGTCAGCTCAGCCGAATCCGGAGGACAGAAGAGACAGGGGGAGGTACTCTCCCCTCCAGCTCCTCCTCCTGCCCAGGGCCATCTTTAGGCTCCATTCACACTTGTGCGACTTCAAAACCATCCAATTTTCATTGTGACTTTAATGTGACTTTATGCGACTTTGATGTGATTTGATGCGACTTTGATGTGATTTGATGCAACTTTGATGCGACTTTGGATGAGTGCGACTTTGATGCGATTTGATGCGACTTTGGATGAGTGCGGCTTTGGTGCGATGTTGGCTTTGACCGAGGATAATTGTTTCTGCTGCACACCGTCACAAACAAGTCGCAGGTACAACATTCAGGTGCGACTTTCATGTGACTTTGGAGGGTTTCCATGAAGTCTGTGGCCCTCGAGTCACATGAAAGTCGGACTAAAGTAGTGCAGGAACTACTCAGAAGTTTCTGAGACTTGAAGTCGCACAGATATAAATGGTACCCATTGGGAAAAATGGGGGGGGGCAATTTGTCATGCGGATTTGGACCCCAAAGTCGCATGGCAAGTCGCATAAATGTGAGTGGAGCCTTAATATTGATGAGACCCTAGGCAAACGTTTTCTTGCCCCCCCCCCCCCCCCATGAAATTTCCCTCCCTGCCTGCTCTGAGACATGCAATTAATACCAGCTGAACTCAAAATCAGTTTACTGCAGCAGATCAGGCAGCAATTGCAATTGATTGCCAGAGGTTACAGGATGTCATTACCGCCCACTGACTGGTTGCTAGAGGTTGCAGCACACATTACAGCTCACTGATTAGTTGCTAGAGGATACAGAACATGATTTCTGCTTGCTGATCGGTTGCTAGAGGTTACTGCACATCTTTACTGGTCACTGGTTGGTTGCTGGAGGTTACTGCACATTATTACCGCTCACCCATTGTTTGCTAGAGGTTACTGCACATCCTTACCATTCACCCATTGGTTGCTAGAGGTTACTACACATCCTTACCACTCACCCATTGGTTGCTAGCGGTTACTGCACATCCTTACCGCTCACTAATTGGTTGCTAGAGGTTAGTGCACATCCTTACTGCTCACTGATTGGTTGCTAGAGGTTAGTGCACATCCTTACTGCTCAGTGTTTGGTTACTAGAGGTTGCAGCACTTAATTACATTGCACAGATTGGTTGCTGAAGGTTACAGCACATCATCTCCTCACTTCCTGCACACCATGGACTGAGAAGGTTAGGGGACCCACCAATAGACAGAAAACTCCTAGGACTCCTGGTGGGGAGGGTGTGATCAGTGGCAGTGCTGGGAGTGGGGTTGATGGGATCAGTGGTAATGCTTGGGGGGATGGGATCAATGGCAGTGCTGGATGAGGATGGGAGGTGACATTTCTACACCGACCACTAATGTTAGGGGGGGTTAAAACTGATGACCAATGTAATGAAGACTACATTGATATCCAATTCATTTCTACACTGGCCACCAATGTAAGGGGGAATTTACTCCAACAGAGGTGTTGGTGGCTGGAACCTCGGGGGAGGGGCTGGGGGACAGAATATACATATGAATGCCGCCGCTATTTACATGTGAATGCTGACAGGGCTGCACAGGTGAGTCATCTGGACATGGCAATAGGACAGAGGAGACGGGGGTGACATACGGGACTGACAAACCCCCTGTGTGTTAGGTTATACACTATATTGCCCAAAGTATTGCCCCCACCTCCCCTTCCCCCTCCCAATCATGTGATTCAGGTGTTCCAATCCCCTCCCAATCATGTGATTCAGGTGCTCCAATCCCCTCCATGGACACAGGTGTATACAATCAAGCCCCTAGGCATGCAGACGCTTCTACAAACATTGGTGAAAGAATGGGTCGCTCTCAGGAGCTCAGTGACTCCAAGCGTGGTCCCGTGATAGGTGGCCACCTGGGCAATAAGTCCATCCGGGACATTTCCTGGCTACTAAATATTCCACGCCCAACTGTTAGTGGGATTATAACAAAGTGGAAGCCACTGGGAACAACAGCCACTCAGCCACCAAGTGGTAGGCCACGTCACATGACAGGGCGGGGTCCAATCACACTTCTCTGTCTGGCAATCCGATGGACATGTCTGGGTTTGGTAGTTTCCAGGAGAACAGTACTTGTCTGACTGCATTGTGCCAAGTGTAAAGTTTGGTGGAGGGGGGATTATGGTGTGGGGTTGTTTTTCAGGGGTTGGGCTTGGCCCCCTAGTTCCAGTGAAGGGAACTCTTTGGACAATTTCATGCTCCCACCTTTGTGGGAAGAGTTTGGGGATGGCCCCTTCCTGTTCCAACATGACTGCCCCCCAGTGCACAAAGCAGTGTCCATAAAGACATGGAGGAGCCAGTTTGGGGTGGAGGAACTTGACTGGCCTGCACAGAGTCCTGACCTCAACCCCATAGAACACCTTTGGGATGAATTAGAGCGGAGGCTGCGAGCCAGGCCTCCTCCCCCGACATCAGTGCCTCCTCCCCTGACATCAGTGCCTCCTCCCCCGACATCAGTGCCTGACCTGACAAATGTGCTTCTGGAAGAATGGTCCAACCTTCCCATAGACACCCTCCTAAACCTTGTGGACGGCCTTCCCAGAAGAGTTGAAGCTGTTATAGCTGCAAAGGGCGGGGCCAACTCAATATTGAACCCTACGGACTAAGACTGGGGGGCCATTAAAGGTCGTGTGTGTGGGAAGGGTGGGGCCAACTCAATATTGAACCCTACGGACTAAGACTGGGGGGCCATTAAAGGTCATGTGTGTGGGAGGGGCGGGGCCAACTCAATATTGAACCCTACGGACTAAGACTGGGGGGCCAATAAAGGTCATGTGTGTGGAAAGGGCGGGGCCAACTCAATATTGAACCCTACGGACTAAGACTGGGGGGCCATTAAAGGTCGTGTGTGTGGGAAGGGTGGGGCCAACTCAATATTGAACCCTACGGACTAAGACTGGGGGGCCATTAAAGGTCGTGTGTGTGGGAAGGGTGGGGCCAACTCAATATTGAACCCTACGGACTAAGACTGGGGGGCCATTAAAGGTCATGTGTGTGGGAGGGGCGGGGCCAACTCAATATTGAACCCTACGGACTAAGACTGGGGGGCCATTAAAGGTCATGTGGGTGGAAAGGCCGGTGCCCAATACTTGGGGCAATATAGTGTACATGACAGGTGCTAACCCCAACATTAGGTGACATGGGAGAACACCGATCCTTTCAATGATCCACTTGTCAGACACCTACAGGCAGTAGGAGGTATTACAGAACAATTTTCATGGACAGGGTCAGTGACACCGTATTCTGGAATCACATATTTTGGATGTGTAATTGATTTTTTTGAACTATACTTTAATATATGAGACCTCAGCTCAGACCCGTGGTAGCGGTGAACCCAAATTTCATCCCCGACACAGTTCTGATGTTTAAAAAAGATTGTTTTATAATGTGACAGAATCATTGATGAATATTAATTATACATTTGTAACAAAATTGGAAATTCCAGGATCGCGATGAATGATATGAATTATTCATCACTGAAAATCTACATTTCCTGTGGGAAGTGCATGCGGTCCGTACAGAGAGGCGATATTTCATATCATTCCGTGTTTGCTGTAAAATGATACAAATCACATAATTGCAGCATCAATGCTGGGGAGGGAGTGAAGGAAAGCCGGGGAAATCCATCTATTAGCCTTTGGTCCGTGATATAGAAAAATACTTATTGATCCTGAACCCAATAGTCCCCCCGGGCCCGCGGGCTGAAATCGATCTCTCCAAGTCCAGAAATTAATGTTACTAACAGCTCATAATAAGAACAGAAATGTTTGTAAATCACTGCAAACCAACCGGCTGTATTTATGACCATAGAGACGTTAAAGTGGAACTATACTCACCTTCAATCCAGTGCTGCCCCATCCCAGACTCCCCGCCGCCTGACGCCATCTTCAGCTTCGGGGTCTCGGTTGCTGTCCTAGGCCGATGTGACGTCACTCCTGTGGGGGAGTTCAGATCTGGCATGGCTGAATTGGTGCAGAGGGCCGTGCATGCGCGGATCACTGGACGGGGCGGACTGGCAGCTCGATGACTTCAATGTAGAAGAGACAAAGAATGTCCGCTCTACATTACAATTCCTGTCCGCTCATTTTCATTCCCTGGCACTTTAATGGTTTTATGATCGTCCCATGGACTGGAGACCTCCACTACACTGACCAGCTCTGTGATCTGGTATGGTCCTCCTGGTGGGTGGTGTGGGGTTTTATCAAAGGCGAGGGGCCTAATCGACATTTTATCTTCACCAGAGCACCCCACAAGGGATAATGAGCGTGGGTTCACACAGGAGCAGGGAGGAAACCGCATGCAATTCGGACCGGAATCACATTCCTCTTCAAATCGCATGCTTATCTTTGTGGTGCGATTTGCATCCGTACATTTTGTATTGACGCAAAGTATCGTTATTGGCGAGTACTCAACCAAAAGTATCGGTACTCACCGATAAAAGAGCGCTATTGGTGCATCGCTAGTATATACTGTATATATTGCCTTACAAGCCCCACCTTTTGGCTCGGTGGGTTGGAGTTGGTAGTTCTCGGGGATTCATTAGGGATGTTGGAACACAAATGACTATCAAACTTGTTGCCAATTATTCCCGCCTTTGTTGCAATGAATCATTGTGACGGCAGTGACTTTGGGAGGGGGGGCCCATGGAACACAGCTCACTTTGGGAGGGGGGGCCCATGGAACACAGCTCACTTTGGGTGGGGGGCCCATGGAACACAGTTCACTTTGGGTGGGGGGCCCATGGAACACAGTTCACTTTGGGTGGGGGGCCCATGGAACACAGCTCACTTTGGGTGGGGGGCCCATGGAACACAGCTCACTTTGGGTGGGGGGCCCATGGAACACAGTTCACTTTGGGTGGGGGGCCCATGGAACACAGCTCACTTTGGAGAGGTGGGGAGACCCCTGTCTCAGCTCCCCATATCCCTCTTATGTGGAAGTCACCCTGTGCCTGTTAGGGGTACAGGGTGATCTGTCCTAATATTGGGGTGGGGGGTTGTTGTTTAATGCCATGTGGCTGCATCCCATTGTTCTATTGTGTGTCTTGGTTGGGAGCAAACTATTATGGGATGTATTTGTGTATTGGCTTGGTGGGGGGTGTCTCCAGCAGCCCTCCCACCTGATGGGACTGTCTGCTGGTGTGTCTCTTGTTGCTAAGTGTAGATTGCCCCGCCCTGTGTCATTATGCAGGGAGGGGGGATTGCCCCGCCCTGTGTCATTATGCAGGGAGGGGGGATTGCCCCGCCCTGTGTCATTATGCAGGGAGGGGGGATTGCCCCGCCCTGTGTCATTATGCAGGGAGGGGGGATTGCCCCGCCCTGTGTCATTATGCAGGGAGGGGGGATTGCCCCGCCCTGTGTCATTATGTAGGGAGGGGGGATTGCCCCACCCTGTGTCATTATGCAGGGAGGGGGGATTGCCCCACCCTGTGTCATTATGCAGGGAGGGGGGATTGCCCCAACCTGTGTCATTATGCAGGGGGGGGGGATTGTCCCCTGAATGTATAAAATGCCAGTTCGAGTTTCAAATAAAGAGTTCCATGTTCCGAGAGACTGGTGTCGTCTAGTTTGTCTGGTCAGCTGTGGGTTTGTGGTCGGCGTTTGGACAGGGAAGCAGTATTCTAATGGAAGTACCGCGCAGACTGGGTGGGTTCAGTTACAATCACCATGCACTGTATACTCATTGTCCGCCGATGGTCCTCATACATGTCCGCGAGGTGGAAATCCTCATAGTGATGGTGAACTGATTGGTCTTTCAGTTCCGTTCTCCGGGAGTGGAAGGGTCCCATGTGGATCCTCCATAGACCGGAGTTCATAGACATGTCGTGCTCTTACACGGTTCACACATCTTTTTCCGCAACTGGAAGACAAAGAGACGTTATTTGACAGATATGAAAGAGCCACCAACATGGTCCCGGGGGAACGCGCAGAACACGCCGGGAAATCGCGCATTGCTCGTGTTGGTTTTGTCGAATGAATTGAAGAAAAATACATCAGCTTGAGGCCGAGGCTTTCCAAACCATTCCAAATGCATTATTCCCACAAAGGTTATCAGTATCTGACCTCTCCTCCCATCTTCCATTTGTTCCCACTGAAGGAAGTGTGATTGGTTGAGCCCCCTTCTTTTCTATGCCCGTTAAGCGCTCATTATCAGCCATGATGGAATGTCTTCCATCGTCCCAGAATCCTCTGCGGTGAACCACTGCCAGCCAAATCCCTGACAAGCTGCTGGTGGACAGAATGAAGAAATCCCATCTGGTACATTAATCCTTGGGTCATATATCAGGGGCGAGCTCCGCGAGACGGGCGCCATTATTTGTCCGCATTTCCATTCCCAAGTTTTCTTGTTAAGATTTCTGCTGGTGAAGAGACTCGATGACATATCGGCTCTGGAAACCATCTCTCCAGGCATCCATCTTTAGCCGCCTCTCCCGGCCACATGTCCCAAAGATTTTTCAATTAATAAAGTGGAAATGAAGACGGGCTGTAATCACAATCTTGTTATCCGCAGAGGCTCCTCCAGTTTGTTGCTGTCTGATGTCATTTTACTTTACTGCCGCTGCCGAGGAATTCTGGCCGAGGACTCGCTTTGTATAATTGCAATGTGAGAAATCCCATTAGCCGCTCCTGGCTCTGGCTGGGTGTTTAGGGACCGCGACATTCATTACTGTCATTACACCGCCTAAAACATGGCGCTGATATATCCTCCAGAGGTCAGGTCCGATCTCACCTCCCCGTCAGTCCCTAGGATTACTCATCCCCATCCCTCATTTTCTTGTCGTGTTGGAATCCTTTTCTGGAAATGTAGGACGAGTATTGAGTAGAACCAACATCCAATGAGATCGTTGGGTTTGTGTTTGTGATCGTATGGGAAGGCATGGTGTTACCATCACTCCTGGGGGTTCCCTCATGGCCGGAGATGAAATGACCACACCGGGTCCCACAAACAGAAGAATAATGTCCTTCCACCTCCCAGTGACACCAGGCAGGTGCAGTCTATATTCCCCACTGTAGGTAACGCTCGACCGCAGCATAAATGCAGCAGAGACAGGAAGTGGAGAGAAACTGGCTTTCCCTATAACCCCCTCAATCACACAGGGCAGTGATCCGGTTTTATGTTCTTGTCCCATGTGACCCTGGCGGCCATCTTGGGTCAAGCAGAGTCTATTTAAGCTCCTGCCCCCAGGTTTTGGTGTGCTTTATGTGAGTGGGTAGTGTAGAGACAGGTTACCCGTCTGACAGCACTAGCAGCAGGGAGAGGTTCTGGTGGAGCAGGGACTACATCTACCTTCTCAGGAAGCTTCCCCTTTGGGTTGGACTTTGATCCTCGAGGCCAACAACACTGAAGCTTCAGACCGCTGTCTCTACACCCCCCCCTCTTAAAGGTGGTCCTGGTCGGGTGGCCCTCCCTGCCGGATCTGGCTGCACCATTGTTTCTGGGAAAGCAGGACTTGGTGTGCTTACTGCCCTCCACACCACATTGCTCCTACCCAACACCAGCACTGACTACTGAGCGCTGAGTCCCTCCACCAGCTCTTCTCACGTTACACCTTCCCATCTTCTCCCTGAAAGTACCGGCATGGTCCCCTGTTACCTGGAGCTGTGGAAGGTTTGACTGCTGCTTAGAGACCACTGCACGGAGACCACTGCAGGGAGACCACTGCACAGAGACCACTGCACAGAGACCACTGCACAGAGACCACTGCACAGAGACCTCTGCAGGGAGACCACTGCACACAGGCCACTGCACAGAGACCTCTGCAGGGAGACCACTGCACACAGACCACTGCACAGAGACCTCTGCAGGGAGACCACTGCACACAGACCACTGCACAGAGACCTCTGCACAGAGACCACTGCACAGAGACCACTGCACAGAGACCACTGCACAGAGACCACTGCACAGAGACCACTGCACAGAGACCACTGCAGGGAGACCACTGCAGGGAGACCACTGCATAGAGACCTCTGCAGGGAGACCTCTGCAGGGAGACCACTGCAGGGAGACCTCTGCAGGGAGACCTCTGCAGGTAGACCACTGCACAGAGACCACTGCACAGAGACCACTGCACAGAGACCACTGCACAGAGACCACTGCACAGAGACCACTGCACGGAGACCACTGCAGGGAGACCACTGCAGGGAGACCACTGCATAGAGACCTCTGCAGGGAGACCACTGCATAGAGACCTCTGCAGGGAGACCTCTGCAGGGAGACCTCTGCAGGGAGACCTCTGCAGGGAGACCACTGCACACAGGCCACTGCACAGAGACCTCTGCAGGGAGACCACTGCACACAGACCACTGCACAGAGACCTCTGCAGGGAGACCACTGCACACAGGCCACTGCAGGGAGACCACTGCACACAGACCACTGCACAGAGACCTCTGCACGGAGACCACTGCATAGAGACCACTGCATAGAGACCACTGCATAGAGACCACTGCAGGGAGACCACTGCATAGAGACCACTGCAGGGAGACCACTGCATAGAGACCACTGCATAGAGACCACTGCATAGAGACCACTGCAGGGAGACCACTGCAGGGAGACCACTGCAGGGAGACCACTGCAGGGAGACCACTGCATAGAGACCACTGCACAGAGACCACTGCACAGAGACCACTGCACGGAGACCACTGCACGGAGACCACTGCACGGAGACCACTGCACGGAGACCTCTGCAGGGAGACCTCTGCAGGGAGACCTCTGCAGGGAGACCACTGCATAGGGACCACTGCACAGAGACTACTGCATAGAGACCACTGCACAGAGACCACTGCACAGAGACCACTGCACAGAGACCACTGCACAGAGACCACTGCACAGAGACCACTGCACAGAGACCCCTGCAGGAAAGCCACTGCACGGATACCACAGCACAGAGACCACTGCAGAAAAGCCACTGCACAGAGACCACTGCAGAGAGACCACTGCACAGAGACCACTGCACAGAGACCACTGCACAGAGACCACTGCACAGAGACCACTGCACAGAGACCACTACTACATAGTGATGGTGCTGACCAATCAGAGTTGTTCCTGTCCATCCCAGTGGCAGTTATACAGCAGAGAGAAGAGCAGGGATTTGCAATCCCCCAAACACTGGACAGGGAGGAAGTTGCAGTGCAATACTTCAAGGAGATTGTCTGTTAATTCTGGAGAACCTGGGAAGCTGCCACACCCTGCGAAGTCCAGCCTGTCAGTAACGCAGTGTGCTGGAGTCGGGGGTCATTCTGGGGCTTAGTGCCAGATCCACGGGGGATGAAGACTGCTGATTTCTGCTGTGACAATACTGAGCCTTGCAGTGGCAGTTGCATCCCAGAGATATCTCTTGTCTAATCACCTGGTGTCATCCTAAAGGGGGTCTCCGATCTTCACCAAAGAAGAGCCGTTCTTCAGCACAATGGAGTCGGTGAGTGGGACAATACCCTGTGTGACACCTTGAATGGCCTTCCATAGAAGTCACATGGGATGAACACTTCTTCACTCCTCCTCAAGGCGCCATCCATTGCCCAATAGGAACCATGGACAAGCCTTGCAGCTGAGCAATGAGTGTTTCAGCACTGAGCCATATCTATCCATATACGTCAGAGTGACTTCCATACCTCCATGTTCAGTGTTCCCAGGAAATCAGTGGTCTGTCCACGGATCTGTTGTGTGCAGAAACAACCCCTTTAGCGGGCCAACGTCTTCAAGGGCCCCAACATAGCCAGCAGAAGACTTACCTCAAGGACCTTTTATCCCGCATAGTTGAAGGTTTATGAAGACCTTGCAATCATCCAATCATGGTCTAAGCCTAGATCCCTCATGATAAGTGACTCTCGGGGACTCTGGGGGATCCCGGCTCATGGTCAGGCTGCTCATTTTAGTGAGGAGAGCTGCAGTTTCTGCTGACCTTCTCAGAACTTCAGGCAGCACTCCCACTACATTGTGTGGCGTCGGAAATGATATATTGCAACGTGTTCTCCATCGTCCTATTCTGTCTATTTGAGTGTTATTATTCTCAGTATACTTTGCTGTTTTGCTTCGTCTTGAGTCTCAGTCCAGGGTGACCACAAGGGGCTTCCCGAAAATGATATGTCATTGGTCACTAAGCTGCAAACTCAACATGTCAGTGGGGTTTGAAGTCAGTTCTGAGGTCAAGGTAAGAACAGATTACCCAATACAACCAGCGGCTCCTATGGGGGTAGCGCTACTTAAAGTGGAGTTCCACAGGAAAAAAAAAAGTCAGCAGCTACAAAAACTACAAAAAACTGTACAAAAACTGTAGCTGCTGACTCTTAAAATACAGCCACTTACCTGTCCCTCGGTCCCGCGGTGTCCTCACCATGGCTGGTTTCTCCGGCCGTCTTCTCTCCCTAGTGCTGGCATCTTCAGTGTGGCACCCGGCTGTGACAGCTTGGTGCCCACTGAGCATGTGCGAGAAGCGCAGCGCTTTGTGAATGGCCCCGTAGTATTCTGAGACCTGTCACATGTCCCACAAGATTACGGGGAGGGAGGGGGGAGGACAACTTCTGCTTCCAATCGCCTAGGCCAGTGGTCGGCAAGCCACGGCTCGCGAGCCACATGCGGCTCTTTACACACTTTAATGCGGCTCTTCTGTGTGCCGGGCGCCCGCTCCCCTCCCTCCTCTCGGGCGGCCGCCCCAAAAGTCAGGACTCTGCAGCTAGTCCAGCAATGGGCAAACTACGGCCCGGCGGACCTTTTAATCCGGCCCGCGGAGCGTGGCAAACATTGGCTGTCAGGATGTAGGTGGGGCAGCGTGACAAACTCCTCTCCTCTCACAGTCCGCCCTGAAGACCGGAACGGCGCGGGAACACGGCGAGAGGAACGCGCGGAGCAAAGGTAAGTGAATTGACACAATATGGGGAATGAATTACTATATGGGGAATGAATTACTATATGGGGAATGAATTACTATATGGGGGATGAATTACTATATGGGGGATGAATTACTATAGGGGGGATGGATTACTATGGGGGATGAATTACTATAGGGGGGATGAATTAATAAGGGGGATGAATTACTATATGGGGGATGAATTACTATATGAGGGATGAATTACTATGGGGGATGAATTACTATAGGGGGGATGAATTACTATATGGGGGATGAATAACTATAGGGGGGATGAATTACTATATGGGGGATGAATTACTATGGGGGATGAATTACTATATGGGGGATGAATTACTATATGGGGGATGAATTACTATATGGGGGATGAATAACTATAGGGGGGATGAATTACTATATGGGGGATGAATAACTATATGGGGGATGAATTACTATATGGGGGATGAATTATTATATGGGGGATGAATTACTATGGGGGATGAATTACTATGGGGGATGAATTACTATATGGGGGATGAATTACTATATGGGGGATGAATTACTATGGGGGATGAATTACTATATGGGGGATGAATTACTATGGGGGATGAATTACTATGGGGGGATGAATTACTATGGGGGATGAATTACTATATGGGGGGTGAATTACTATATGGGGGATGAATTACTATAGGGGGGATGAATTACTATATGGGGGATGAATAACTATAGGGGGGATGAATTACTATATGGGGGGTGAATAACTATAGGGGGGATGAATTACTATGGGGGATGAATTACTATGGGGGGATGAATTACTATAGGGGGGATGAATTACTATATGGGGGATGAATTACTATATGGGGGATGAATTACTATATGGGGGATGAATTACTATATGGGGGATAAATTACTATGGGGGATGAATTACTATATGGGGGATGAATTACTATGGGGGATGAATTACTATGGGGGATGAATTACTATATGGGGGATGAATAACTATAGGGGGGATGAATTACTATGGGGGATGAATTACTATAGGGGGGATGAATTACTATAGGGGGGATGAATTACTATATGGGGGATGAATTACTATGGGGGATGAATTACTATATGGGGGGTGAATTACTATATGGGGGATGAATTACTATAGGGGGGATGAATTACTATATGGGGGATGAATTACTATGGAGGATGAATTACTATATGGGGGATGAATTACTATGGGGGATGAATTACTATATGGGGGATGAATTACTATGGGGGATGAATTACTATATGGGGGATGAATTACTATATGGGGGATGAATTACTATGGGGGATGAATTACTATAGGGGGGATGAATTACTATAGGGGGGATGAATTGCTATAGGGGGGATGAATTACTATATGGGGGATTAATTACTATGGGGGATGAATTACTATAAGGGGGATGAATTACTATAAGGGGGATGAATTACTATAGGGGGGATGAATTACTATAGGGGGGATGAATTACTATGGGGGGATGAATTACTATAGGGGGATGAATTACTATAGGGGGGATGAATTACTATGGGGGATGAATTACTATATGGGGAATGAATTACTATGGGGGATGAATTACTATATGGGGGATGAATTACTATAGGGGGGATGAATTACTATGGGGGATGAATTACTATGGGGGATGAATTACTATATGGGGGATGAATTACTATATGGGGATGAATTACTATAGGGGGGATGAATTACTATGGGGGGATGAATTACTATAGGGGGGATGAATTACTATGGGGGGATGAATTACTATGGGGGGATGAATTACTATAGGGAGGATGAATTACTATAGGGGGGATGAATTACTATAGGGGGGATGAATTACTATAGGGGATGAATTACTATAGGGGGGATGAATTACTATATGGGGGATGAATTACTATATGGGGGATGAATTACTATATGGGGGATGAATTACTATATGGGGGATGAATTACTATAGGGGGGATGAATTACTATATGGGGGTTGAATTACTATATAGGGGATGAATTACTATGGGGGGATGTATTACTATATGGGGGATGAATTACTATGGGGGATGAATTACTATGGGGGATGAATTACTATATGGGGGATGAATTACTATATGGGGGATGAATTACTATGGGGGATGAATTACTATGGGGGATGAATTACTATGGGGGATGAATTACTATATGGGGGATGAATTACTATATGGGGGATGAATTACTATGGGGGATGAATTACTATATGGGGGGATGAATTACTATGGGGGATGAATTACTATATGGGGGATGAATTACTATATGGGGGGATGAATTACTATGGGGGATGAATTACTATATGGGGGATGAATTACTATATGGGGGATGAATTACTATGGGGGATGAATTACTAGATGGGGGATGAACTACTATATGGGGGATGTATTTTCAGTTTTAAAAATGTGGCTCTCAAAATAAATTTCAATCGTGGTTTTGGCGAGATTTGGCTCAGTTGAAAAAAAAGGTTGCCCACCACTGGCCTAGGCAATCGCAGCGGGAGCGGGTACCTGTCAAATTTGGGTACCCCCTCCTCAAAGGTGCCAATCCTTAATGGGGAGCTGGGGGACAAAGGCTTAAAGTGGAGCTTCCTCTTTTGGGTGGAGCTCCGCTTTAACACTAGGGGATGAATTACTATAGGGGGGATGAATTACTATATGGGGGATGAATTACTATATGGGGGATGAATTACTATATGGGGGATGAATTACTATATGGGGGATGAATTACTATAGGGGGGATGAATTACTATATGGGGGTTGAATTACTATATAGGGGATGAATTACTATGGGGGGATGTATTACTATATGGGGGATGAATTACTATGGGGGATGAATTACTATGGGGGATGAATTACTATATGGGGGATGAATTACTATATGGGGGATGAATTACTATGGGGGATGAATTACTATAGGGGGGATGAATTACTATAGGGGGGATGAATTGCTATAGGGGGGATGAATTACTATATGGGGGATTAATTACTATGGGGGATGAATTACTATAAGGGGGATGAATTACTATAAGGGGGATGAATTACTATAGGGGGGATGAATTACTATAGGGGGGATGAATTACTATGGGGGGATGAATTACTATAGGGGGATGAATTACTATAGGGGGGATGAATTACTATGGGGGATGAATTACTATATGGGGAATGAATTACTATGGGGGATGAATTACTATATGGGGGATGAATTACTATAGGGGGGATGAATTACTATGGGGGATGAATTACTATGGGGGATGAATTACTATATGGGGGATGAATTACTATATGGGGATGAATTACTATAGGGGGGATGAATTACTATGGGGGGATGAATTACTATAGGGGGGATGAATTACTATGGGGGGATGAATTACTATGGGGGGATGAATTACTATAGGGAGGATGAATTACTATAGGGGGGATGAATTACTATAGGGGGGATGAATTACTATAGGGGATGAATTACTATATGGGGGATGAATTACTATATGGGGGATGAATTACTATATGGGGGATGAATTACTATATGGGGGATGAATTACTATAGGGGGGATGAATTACTATATGGGGGTTGAATTACTATATAGGGGATGAATTACTATGGGGGGATGTATTACTATATGGGGGATGAATTACTATGGGGGATGAATTACTATATGGGGGATGAATTACTATATGGGGGATGAATTACTATGGGGGATGAATTACTATGGGGGATGAATTACTATGGGGGATGAATTACTATATGGGGGATGAATTACTATATGGGGGATGAATTACTATGGGGGATGAATTACTATATGGGGGGATGAATTACTATGGGGGATGAATTACTATATGGGGGATGAATTACTATATGGGGGGATGAATTACTATGGGGGATGAATTACTATATGGGGGATGAATTACTATATGGGGGATGAATTACTATGGGGGATGAATTACTAGATGGGGGATGAACTACTATATGGGGGATGTATTTTCAGTTTTAAAAATGTGGCTCTCAAAATAAATTTCAATCGTGGTTTTGGCGAGATTTGGCTCAGTTGAAAAAAAAGGTTGCCCACCACTGGCCTAGGCAATCGCAGCGGGAGCGGGTACCTGTCAAATTTGGGTACCCCCTCCTCAAAGGTGCCAATCCTTAATGGGGAGCTGGGGGACAAAGGCTTAAAGTGGAGCTTCCTCTTTTGGGTGGAGCTCCGCTTTAACACTTTAACCCCGTGTGTGATTTCCAGTCACTACAAGCAGCACCTTCCACCACCAGCCAAGGAGAAGCAGCGCCGTGATGACGTGAAGTCGCTGAGATTGACTTATAGACTTTGAATGAGAATTTCCCCGGAGCTTAGTAAATGAGGGCGGAGCTCTACTGACTTCCATCATCCAATAGTGCAAGCAGAATGCTGTTTTTTTTTTTTTTCCCCTGCGTGTGATTGGGTGTTCATTGCAAAGTAAAATTTCACCTCGTTCACTGAGCTATGGGGGATGAATTACTATATGGGGGATGAATTACTCTGGGGGGGTGAATTACTATGGGGGATGAATTACTATATGGGGGATGAATTACTATAGGGGGGATGAATTACTATGGGGGATGAATTACTATATGGGGGATGAATTACTATAGGGGGGATGAATTACTATAGGGGGGATGAATTACTATATGGGGGATTAATTACTATGGGGGATGAATTACTATAAGGGGGATGAATTACTATATGGGGGATGAATTATTATAGGGGGGATGAATTACTATAGGGGGGATGAATTACTATGGGGGGATGAATTACTATAGGGGGGATGAATTACTATAGGGGGGATGAATTACTATGGGGGATGAATTACTATATGGGGGATGAATTACTATATGGGGATGAATTACTATAGGGGGGATGAATTACTATGGGGGGATGAATTACTATAGGGGGGATGAATTACTATGGGGGGATGAATTACTATAGGGAGGATGAATTACTAGAGGGGGGATGAATTACTATAGGGGGGATGAATTACTATAGGGGATGAATTACTATAGGGGGGATGAATTACTATGGGGGATGAATTACTATATGGGGGATGAATTACTATATGGGGGATGAATTACTATGGGGGATGAATTACTATATGGGGGATGAATTACTATGGGGGATGAATTACTATATGGGGGATGAATTACTATGGGGGATGAATTACTATATGGGGGTTGAATTACTATATAGGGGATGAATTACTATGGGGGGATGTATTACTATATGGGGGATGAATTACTATGGGGGATGAATTACTATGGGGGATGAATTACTATATGGGGGATGAATTACTATGGGGGATGAATTACTATGGGGGATGAATTACTATATGGGGGATGAATTACTATATGGGGGATGAATTACTATGGGGGATGAATTACTATATGGGGGATGAATTACTATATGGGGGATGAATTACTATGGGGGATGAATTACTAGATGGGGGATGAATTACTATATGGGGGATGTATTTTCAGTTTTAAAAATGTGGCTCTCAAAATAAATTTCAATCGTGGTTTTGGCGAGATTTGGCTCAGTTGAAAAAAAAGGTTGCCCACCACTGGCCTAGGCAATCGCAGCGGGAGCGGGTACCTGTCAAATTTGGGTACCCCCTCCTCAAAGGTGCCAATCCTTAATGGGGAGCTGGGGGACAAAGGCTTAAAGTGGAACTTCCTCTTTTGGGTGGAGCTCCGCTTTAACACTTTAACCCCGTGTGTGATTTCCAGTCACTACAAGCAGCACCTTCCACCACCAGCCAAGGAGAAGCAGCGCCGTGATGACGTGAAGTCGCTGAGATTGACTTATAGACTTTGAATGAGAATTTCCCCGGAGCTTAGTAAATGAGGGCGGAGCTCTACTGACTTCCATCATCCAATAGTGCAAGCAGAATGCTGTTTTTTTTTTTTTTCCCTGCGTGTGATTGGGTGTTCATTGCAAAGTAAAATTTCACCTCGTTCACTGAGCTGTGGGGAAAATTCCCTTGTAAAGGTGACAGCCTGATTGTGTTCAGTAAATGAGCCCCACGACTTGTGAAAAGAAGATTCCATTATGGGAAAACAGAAAGTTCCAAACCCAGAAAGTGGGACTAATCATTGCCAGTGATGAGATGTGCGCGGTAATGATTGCCACCTGTTCTCGCAGTAATGATCGTCGCCTGTTCTCGCAGTAATGATTGCCGCCTGTTCTCGTGGTAATGATCGCTGCCTGTTCTCTGCGGTAATGATCGCTGCCTGTTCTCTGCGGTAATGATTGCCGCCTGTTCTCTGCGGTAATGATCGCCGCCTGTTCTCTGCGGTAATGATCGCCGCCTGTTCTCTGCGGTAATGATCGCCGCCTGTTCTCTGCGGTAATGATCGCCGCCTGTTCTCTGCGGTAATGATCACCGCCTGTTCTCGCTGTAATGATCGTCGCCTGTTCTCGCAGTAATGATTGCCGCCTGTTCTCTGCGGTAATGATCGCCGCCTGTTTCCGCGGTAATGATCGCCGCCTGTTCTCACGGTAATGATCGCCGCCTGTTTCCGCGGTAATGATCGCCGCCTGTTCTCACGGTAATGATTGCCGCCTGTTTCCGCGGTAATGATCGCCGCCTGTTCTCTGCGGTAATGATCGCCGCCTGTTCTCTGCGGTAATGATCGCCGCCTGTTTCCGCGGTAATGATCTCTGCCTGTTCTCCTCGGTAATGATCGCCGCCTGTTCTTCGCGGTAATGATCGCCGCCTGTTCTCCTCGGTAATGATCGCCTCCTGTTCTCTGCGGTAATGATCGCCGCCTGTTCTCGCGGTAATGATTGCCGCCTGTTCTCGCGGTAATGATCGCTGCCTGTTCTCTGCGGTAATGATCGCTGCCTGTTCTCGCGGTAATGATCGCTGCCTGTTCTCTGCGGTAATGATCGCTGCCTGTTCTCTGCGGTAATGATCGCTGCCTGTTCTCTGCGGTAATAATCGCCGCCTGTTCTCTGCGGTAATGATCGCCGCCTGTTCTCCGCAGTAATGATCGCCACCTGTTCTCCGCGGTAATGATCGCCGCCTGTTCTCCTCGGTAATGATCGCCATCTGTTCTCCGCGGTAATGATCACTGCCTGTTCGCCGCAGTAATGATTGCCGCCTGTTCTTGCGGTAATGATCGCCGCCTGTTCTCTGCGGTAATGATCGCTGCCTGTTCTCCGTGGTAATGATCGCCACCTGTTCTCCGTGGTAATGATCGCCACCTGTTCTCCGTGGTAATGATCGCCGCCTGTTCTCCTCGGTAATGATCGCCGCCTGTTCTCCGTGGTAATGATCGCCGCCTGTTCTCCTCGGTAATGATCGCCGCCTGTTCTCCGCGGTAATGATCGCCGCCTGTTCTCCTCGGTAATGATCGCCTCCTGTTCTCTGCGGTAATGATCGCCGCCTGTTCTTGCGGTAATGATCGCCGCCTGTTCTCCGCGGTAATGATCGCCGCCTGTTCTCCGCGGTAATGATCGCCGCCTGTTCTCCTCGGTAATGATCGCCTCCTGTTCTCTGCGGTAATGATCGCCGCCTGTTCTCCTCGGTAATGATCGCCGCCTGTTCTCTGCGGTAATGATCGCCACCTGTTCTCTGCGGTAATGATCGCCACCTGTTCTCTGCGGTAATGATCGCCGCCTGTTCTCCTCGGTAATGATCGCCACCTGTTCTCTGCGGTAATGATCGCCGCCTGTTCTCCGCGGTAATGATCGCCACCTGTTCTCTGCGGTAATGATCGCCGCCTGTTCTCCTCGGTAATGATCGCCGCCTGTTCTGCTCGGTAATGATCGCGGCCTGTTCTCCTGGGTAATGATTGCCGCCTGTTCTCTGCGGTAATGATCGCGGCCTGTTCTGCTCGGTAATGATCGCGGATTGTTCTCCTGGGTAATGATCGCCGCCTGTTCTCGGCGGTAATGATCTCCGCCTGTTCTCCTCGGTAATGATCGCCGCCTGTTCTCCGCGGTAATGATTGCCACCTGTTCTCGCAGTAATGATCGCTGCCTGTTCTCGCGGTAATGATCGCCGCCTGTTCTCCGCGGTAATGATCGCCACCTGTTATCTGCAGTAATGATCGCCGCCTGTTATCTGCAGTAATGATCTCCGCCTGTTCTCTGCGGTAATGATCGCCGCCTGTTCTCCTCGGTAATGATCGCCACCTGTTCTCTGCGGTAATGATCGCCGCCTGTTCTCCGCGGTAATGATCGCCGCCTGTTCTCGCTGTAATGATCGTCGCCTGTTCTCCTCGGTAATGATCGCCGCCTGTTCTCTGCGGTAATGATCGCCGCCTGTTCTCTGCGGTAATGATCGCCGCCTGTTCTCCGCCATAATGATCTCCGCCTGTTCTCCTCGGTAATGATCGCCGCCTGTTCTCCGCGGTAATGATCGCCGCCTGTTCTCGCTGTAATGATTGCCGCCTGTTCTCGCGGTAATGATCGCCGCCTGTTCTCCGCGGTAATGATCGCCGCCTGTTCTCCGCGGTAATGATCTCTGCCTGTTTGCCGCGGTAATGATTGCCGCCTGTTCTCGCAGTAATTATCGCTGCTTGTTCTCGTGGTAATGATCTCCGCCTGTTCTTGCAGTAATGATCGCTGCTTGTTCTCGCGGTAATGATCTCCGCCTGTTATCCACAGTAATGATCTCCGCCTGCTCTCTGCGGTAATGATCACCGCCTGTTCTCTGCGGTAATGATCTCTGCCTGTTCGCCGCAGTAATGATCGCCGCCTGTTCTCGCGGTAATGATCGCCGCCTGTTCTCTGCTATAATGATCGCCGCCTGTTCTCGCGGTAATGATCGCCGCCTGTTCTCGCGGTAATGATCGCTGCCTGTTCTCCGCGGTAATGATCGCTGCCTGTTCTCCGCGGTAATGATCGCTGCCTGTTCTTGCAATAATGATCGCCGCCTGTTCTCCGTGGTAATGATCATCGCCTGTTCTCACGGTAATGATCGCCACCTGTTCTCCACGGTAATGATCGCCGCCTGTTCTCCTCGGTAATGATCGCCGCCTGTTCTCCGCGGTAATGATCGCCATCTGTTCTCTGCTGTAATGATCGTCGCCTGTTCTCTGCTGTAATGATCGTCGCCTGTTCTCCGCGGTAATGATCGCCGTCTGTTCTCTGCTGTAATGATCACCGCCTGTTCTTGCGGTAATGATCGCCGCCTGTTCTCCGCGGTAATGATCGCCGCCTGTTCTCCGCGGTAATGATCGCCGCCTGTTTGCCGCAGTAATGATCGCCGCCTGTTCTCGCAGTAATGATCGCCGCCTGTTCTCCGCGGTAATGATCGCCGCCTGTTCTCCGCGGTAATGATCTCTGCCTGTTTGCCGCGGTAATGATCGCCGCCTGTTCTCGCAGTAATGATCGCTGCTTGTTCTCGCGGTAATGATCTCCGCCTGTTCTTGCAGTAATGATCGCTGCTTGTTCTCGCGGTAATGATCTCCGCCTGTTCTCCGCGGTAATGATCGCCGCCTGTTATCCACAGTAATGATCTCCGCCTGCTCTCTGCGGTAATGATCACCGCCTGTTCTCTGCGGTAATGATCTCTGCCTGTTCGCCGCAGTAATGATCGCCGCCTGTTCTCGCGGTAATGATCGCCGCCTGTTCTCTGCGGTAATGATCGCCGCCTGTTCTCGCGGTAATGATCGCCGCCTGTTCTCCGCGGTAATGATCGCCGCCTGTTCTCGCGGTAATGATCGCTGCCTGTTCTCCGCGGTAATGATCGCTGCCTGTTCTTGCAATAATGATCGCCGCCTGTTCTCCGTGGTAATGATCATCGCCTGTTCTCACGGTAATGATCGCCACCTGTTCTCCACGGTAATGATCGCCGCCTGTTCTCCTCGGTAATGATCGCCGCCTGTTCTCCACGGTAATGATCGCCGCCTGTTCTCCGCGGTAATGATCGCCATCTGTTCTCTGCTGTAATGATCGTCGCCTGTTCTCCGCGGTAATGATCGCCGTCTGTTCTCTGCTGTAATGATCACCGCCTGTTCTTGCGGTAATGATCGCCGCCTGTTCTCCACGGTAATGATCGCCGCCTGTTCTCCGCGGTAATGATCGCCGCCTGTTCTCGCTGTAATGATTGCCGCCTGTTCTCGCGGTAATGATCGCCGCCTGTTCTCCGCGGTAATGATCGCCGCCTGTTCTCCGCGGTAATGATCTCTGCCTGTTTGCCGCGGTAATGATTGCCGCCTGTTCTCGCAGTAATTATCGCTGCTTGTTCTCGTGGTAATGATCTCCGCCTGTTCTTGCAGTAATGATCGCTGCTTGTTCTCGCGGTAATGATCTCCGCCTGTTATCCACAGTAATGATCTCCGCCTGCTCTCTGCGGTAATGATCACCGCCTGTTCTCTGCGGTAATGATCTCTGCCTGTTCGCCGCAGTAATGATCGCCGCCTGTTCTCGCGGTAATGATCGCCGCCTGTTCTCTGCTATAATGATCGCCGCCTGTTCTCGCGGTAATGATCGCCGCCTGTTCTCGCGGTAATGATCGCTGCCTGTTCTCCGCGGTAATGATCGCTGCCTGTTCTCCGCGGTAATGATCGCTGCCTGTTCTTGCAATAATGATCGCCGCCTGTTCTCCGTGGTAATGATCATCGCCTGTTCTCACGGTAATGATCGCCACCTGTTCTCCACGGTAATGATCGCCGCCTGTTCTCCTCGGTAATGATCGCCGCCTGTTCTCCGCGGTAATGATCGCCATCTGTTCTCTGCTGTAATGATCGTCGCCTGTTCTCTGCTGTAATGATCGTCGCCTGTTCTCCGCGGTAATGATCGCCGTCTGTTCTCTGCTGTAATGATCACCGCCTGTTCTTGCGGTAATGATCGCCGCCTGTTCTCCGCGGTAATGATCGCCGCCTGTTCTCCGCGGTAATGATCGCCGCCTGTTTGCCGCAGTAATGATCGCCGCCTGTTCTCGCAGTAATGATCGCCGCCTGTTCTCCGCGGTAATGATCGCCGCCTGTTCTCCGCGGTAATGATCTCTGCCTGTTTGCCGCGGTAATGATCGCCGCCTGTTCTCGCAGTAATGATCGCTGCTTGTTCTCGCGGTAATGATCTCCGCCTGTTCTTGCAGTAATGATCGCTGCTTGTTCTCGCGGTAATGATCTCCGCCTGTTCTCCGCGGTAATGATCGCCGCCTGTTATCCACAGTAATGATCTCCGCCTGCTCTCTGCGGTAATGATCACCGCCTGTTCTCTGCGGTAATGATCTCTGCCTGTTCGCCGCAGTAATGATCGCCGCCTGTTCTCGCGGTAATGATCGCCGCCTGTTCTCTGCGGTAATGATCGCCGCCTGTTCTCGCGGTAATGATCGCCGCCTGTTCTCCGCGGTAATGATCGCCGCCTGTTCTCGCGGTAATGATCGCTGCCTGTTCTCCGCGGTAATGATCGCTGCCTGTTCTTGCAATAATGATCGCCGCCTGTTCTCCGTGGTAATGATCATCGCCTGTTCTCACGGTAATGATCGCCACCTGTTCTCCACGGTAATGATCGCCGCCTGTTCTCCTCGGTAATGATCGCCGCCTGTTCTCCACGGTAATGATCGCCGCCTGTTCTCCGCGGTAATGATCGCCATCTGTTCTCTGCTGTAATGATCGTCGCCTGTTCTCCGCGGTAATGATCGCCGTCTGTTCTCTGCTGTAATGATCACCGCCTGTTCTTGCGGTAATGATCGCCGCCTGTTCTCCACGGTAATGATCGCCGCCTGTTCTCCACGGTAATGATCGCCGAGGACAGGTGTGACGGGATCTGTGAGATCTGTGAGAGGACGGGTGTGACGGGATCTGTGAGATCTGTGAGAGGATGGGTGTGACGGGATCTGTGAGAGGACGGATGTGACGGGATCTGTGAGAGGACGGGTGTGACGGGATCTGTGAGATCTGTGAGAGGACGGATGTGACGGGATCTGTGAGAGGACGGGTGTGACGGGATCTGTGAGAGGACGGGTGTGACGGGATCTGTGAGAGGACGGGTGTGACGGGACCTGGTTATGGTGATGTCATGGTGTGGGGGAGGTTTTATTGGCACACTTTGGGCCCCTTAGTACTAATTGATCATCATTTAATTGCCAATCTACCTGAGTATTGTTGCTGACCATGTCCATTCCTCTATGACTCCAGTGTCCCCATCTTCTGATGGCTCCTTCCAGCAGGATAATGCTCCATGTCACAAAGCTCCAAGCATCTCCAACTGGTTTCTGGAACATGACAATGAGGTCACTGCACTCCAATGGTCTCCACAGTCCCCAGATCTCCATCCAATAGAGCACCTTTGGGTTGTGGAGGAACGGGAGATTCCCATCATGGATGTGCAGCCGACAAATCTGCAGCAACTGCGTGATGCCATCATGTCAATATGGAGCAAAATCTCTGAGAAACATCTCTAACACCTTGTTGGATCTACACCACAAAGAATGAAGGCAAAAGGGGGTCCAACCCGGGACTAGCGAGGTGGACCTAATAAAGAGGCCGGTGAGTGTAGATATATAGACCTATAGAATGACTATTATCTGATATCTGTGGTGACAGCTACATAATGTCCCTATACTTACCCTTCAGGGCCCTTCCCTCCATTGTCACATTAATGAAACTCATTTTGGTGGAACTAAACCCTCCTCTACTTTACGGCCAAAGAAGCCACCATCTCAGCCTTTGATCTGCGGTATCCATGGGGCTGCACATGTGATCAGCTGGGACACTGGCCATTGGACGGAGAGTAGAAGCAGCTGTGACAGTGATCACTCCCGACACGTCTTGAATGGATCTGTTTTCAGAAAAAGGTGAAATTGTTGGGTATAACCACTTCCAGACCCCTCCCCGTAGATGAGAGGCTGCGCTGGATCACCTTCCCGTACGTGATCCAACCTCTCCGGCTATGCTGCAGCACGAGATGATCAGAGGGTCCCAGCCAATCATTTCTGCCCCAACATGTCCACTCTCTTCCCACAACAAGCATTTGGTCACTTATCTAGTCGCACCGTCTGGTCGCACTGTCTGGTCGCACTGTCTGGTCGCACTGTCTGGTCGCTCTGTCTGGTCGCACCGTCTGGTCGCACCGTCTGGTCGCACTGTCTGGTCGCACTGTCTGGTCGCACTGTCTGGTCGCTCTGTCTGGTCGCGCCGTCTGGTCGCGCTGTCTGGTCGCGCTGTCTGGTCGCTCTGTCTGGTCGCACTGTCTGGTCGCACTGTCTGGTCGCTCTGTCTGGTCGCACTGTCTGGTCGCACTGTCTGGTCGCACTGTCTGGTCGCTCTGTCTGGTCGCACCGTCTGGTCGCGCTGTCTGGTCGCGCTGTCTGGTCGCACCGTCTGGTCGCTCTGTCTGGTCGCGCTGTCTGGTCGCACCGTCTGGTCGCTCTGTCTGGTCGCGCTGTCTGGTCGCACCGTCTGTTGACTTGTCTGGTCGCTCTGTCTGGTCGCGCTGTCTGGTCGCACCGTCTGTTGACTTGTCTGGTCGCACCGTCTGGTCGCTCTGTCTGGTCGCACCGTCTGGTCGCTCTGTCTAGTCGCTCTGTCTGGTCGCACTGTCTGGTCGCTCTGTCTAGTCGCTCTGTCTGGTCGCACCGTCTGGTCGCACCGTCTGGTCGCTCTGTCTAGTCGCTCTGTCTGGTCGCACCGTCTGGTCGCACCGTCTGGTCGCTCTGTCTGGTCGCTTTGTTTGGTCGCACCGTCTGTTGACTTGTCTGGTCGCTCTGTCTGGTCACACGGCGCAGGGGAGGTGTGCGGGAAGGGAGGTACGGAACCTTCCGGCGGCCGTCTTGTCACACGGCGCAGGGGTGGTATGCAGGAAGGGAGGTACAGAACGTTCCGGCGGCCGTCTTGTCACACGGCGCAGCGGTGGTATGCGGGAAGGGAGGTACAGAACGTTCCGGCGGCCGTCTTGTCACACGGCGCAGGGGTGGTATGCGGGAAGGGAGGTACAGAACGTTCCGACGGCCGTCTTGTCACACGGCGCAGGGGTGGTATGCAGGAAGGGAGGTACAGAACGTTCCGGCGGCCGTCTTGTCACACGGTGCAGGGGTGGTATGCGGGAAGGGAGGTACAGAACGTTCCGGCGGCCGTCTTGTCACACGGCGCAGCGGTGGTATGCGGGAAGGGAGGTACAGAACGTTCCAGCGGCCGTCCTGTCACACGGCCCAGGGGAGGTTTGCGGGAAGGGAGGTGCAGAACATTCCGGCGGCCGTCTTGTCACGCGGCTCAGGGGTGGTGTCCGGGAAGGGAGGTACAGAACGTTCCGGCGGCCGTCTTGTCACACGTTGCATGGGTAGTGTGCGGGAAGGGAGGTACAGAATGTTCCGGCGGCCGTCTTATCACATGGCGCAGGGGTGGTGTACGGGAAGGGAGGTACAGAATGTTACGGCGGCCGTCCTGTCACACGGCGCAGGGGTGGTATGCAGGAAGGGAGGTACGGAACGTTCCGGCGGCCGTCCTGTCACACGGCGCAGGGGTGGTATGCAGGAAGGGAGGTACGTAACGTTCCGGCGGCTGTCCTGTCACACGGCGCAGGGGTGGTATGCAGGAAGGGAGGTACGTAACGTTCCGGAGGCCGTCTTGTCACACGGTGCAGGGGTGGTGCCTGGGAAGGGAGGTAAAGAACGTTCCGGCGGCCGTCTTGTCACACGGTGCAGGGGTGGTGTGCGGGAAGGGAGGTAAAGAACGTTCCGGCAGCCATCTTCTCACACAGCGCAGGGGTGGTGTGCGGGAAGGGAGGTACAGAACGTTCCGACGGCCGTCTTGTCACACGGCGCAGGGGTGGTATGCAGGAAGGGAGGTACGGAACGTTCCGGCGGCTGTCCTGTCACACGGCGCAGGGGTGGTATGCAGGAAGGGAGGTACGTAACGTTCCGGAGGCCGTCTTGTCACACGGTGCAGGGGTGGTGTGCGGGAAGGGAGGTACAGAACGTTCCGGCGGCCATCTTGTCACACAGCGCAGGGGTGGTATGCAGGAAGGGAGGTACAGAACGTTCCGACGGCCGTCTTGTCACACGGCTCAGGGGTGGTATGCAGGAAGGGAGGTACGGAACGTTCCGGAGGCCGTCTTGTCACACGGCTCAGGGGTGGTATGCAGGAAGGGAGGTAAAGAACGTTCCGGCGGCCATCTTGTCACACAGCGCAGGGGTGGTGTGCGGGAAGGGAGGTACAGAACGTTCCGACGGCCGTCTTGTCACACGGCTCAGGGGTGGTATGCAGGAAGGGAGGTACGGAACGTTCCGGAGGCCGTCTTGTCACACGGCTCAGGGGTGGTATGCAGGAAGGGAGGGACGGAACGTTCCGGAGGCCGTCTTGTCACACGGCTCAGGGGTGGTATGCAGGAAGGGAGGGACGGAACGTTCCGGAGGCCGTCTTGTCCACCTTGGAGACATTTCTTGGTGGAAATGTCCTAATTAGTGTCTGGAGTGGAATGGAGAACATCAGTGTGACCCGGCAGAGCCCCATCTCCATCATTGGAGGCGGAGAGGCTTCCTGAGAAGCTCTCCTCTGGAAATGGTCCAAGCTGATTGCTATTAGCCGATCCAGGGACGGCGTTTGTGCTTTTTCGGGTTTTTTATCTCCCGAATCCCGACCAGCGCCGACATGAATGTTTATGAGCCACAACTGCTCTGGATGCCAATTAACATTTCTCAACGCAAAGACGGGAGAAGTGAGTATGGCAGAAAATGAGCTGCCAAGGCGAGGGTGTGCGGAGCATCCGTCTGATATAATTATATCCGTCTCCTTTTCATCAAGCATTCCGTTCAATAAACTGCTCGCCGGAACGCTGATGCAGTGCTAATGAGGTTGGGCCGGCTTCCTGCGACGGTGCATTAACGGCTATAAGTAGAAACCTATCAGCTCCGGAGATCTGCCAGGAAACCTGAGAACCGAGGTCAGAGCACCTCACCCTCCGGATATCATGATGGCTGATATAGAGGAGGAATCCCGAAATCTCACCCACATATGCTGCGTCTTGTGTCGCATGCAGGACTTATGACCGATGCAGCGCTCATATTCCCTGCAACAGATGCTGCCGAGTAATAATCGGTCAGTCCCGCCGTCCTTCCTCCTCTGTTATCTCAGAAAGATGGAGATATTGATTTACCAAAAGTTTTTACAGCTCTTGTTAAAGCGGAACTCCGGGAGGTTGTTTTTTTTAACTTACAGGAATGGCCACCACCCTACCCTCACCTAGGCTCATGTTACAGAATGGCCACCACCCTACCCTCACCTAGGCTCATGTTACAGAATGGCCACCACCCTACCCTCACCTAGGCTCATGTTACAGAATGGCCACCACCCTACCCTCACCTAGGCTCATGTTACAGAATGGCCACCACCCTACCCTCACCTAGGCTCATGTTACAGAATGGCCACCACCCTACTCTCACCTAGGCTCATGTTACAGAATGGCCATCACCCTACCCTCACCTAGGCTCATGTTACAGAATGGCCACCACCCTACCCTCACCTAGGCTCATGTTACAGAATGGCCACCACCCTACTCTCACCTAGGCTCATGTTACAGAATGGCCATCACCCTACCCTCACCTAGGCTCATGTTACAGAATGGCCACCACCCTACCCTTACCTAGGCTCATGTTACAGAACGGCCACCACCCTACCCTCATCTAGGCTCATGTTACAGAACGGCCACCACCTTATCGTTACCTAGGCTCATGTTACAGAACAGCCACCACCCTACCCTCACCTAGGCTCATGTTACAGAATGGCCACCACCCTACCCTCACCTAGGCTCATGTTACAGAATGGCCACCACCCTACCCTCACCTAGGCTCATGTTACAGAATGGCCACCACCCTACCCTCACCTAGGCTCATGTTACAGAATGGCCACCACCCTACCCTCACCTAGGCTCATGTTACAGAACGGCCACCACCCTACCCTCATCTAGGCTCATGTTACAGAATGGTCACCACCCTACCCTTACCTAGGCTCATGTTACAGAATGGCCACCACCCTACCCTTGTCTAGGCTCATGTTACAGAACGGCCACCACCCTACCCTCATCTAGGCTCATGTTACAGAATGGTCACCACCCTACCCTTACCTAGGCTCATGTTACAGAATGGTCACCACCCTACCCTCACCTAGGCTCATGTTACAGAACGGCCACTACCCTACCCTCACCTAGGCTCATGTTACAGAACGGCCACCACCTTATCGTTACCTAGGCTCATGTTACAGAACAGCCACCACCCTACCCTCACCTAGGCTCATGTTACAGAATGGCCACCACCCTACCCTTGTCTAGGCTCATGTTACAGAATGGCCACCACCCTACCCCTTACCTATGTTTTTGTTACAGAATGGCCACCACCCTATTCTTATCTGGGCTCATGTTACAGAATGGCCTCCACCCTACCCTTACCTAGGCTCATGCGACAGAATGGCCACCACCCTACCCTTACCTAGGCTCATGTTACAGAATTGCCACCACCCTACCCTCACCTAGGCTCATGTTGCATAATGGCCACCACTATACCCATACCTAGGCTCATGCTACAGAATGGCCACCACCCTACCCTCACCTAGGCTCATGTTACAGAATTGCCACCACCCTACCCTCACCTAGGCTCATGTTACAGAACGGCCACCACCCTACCCTTACCTAGGCTCATGCTACAGAATGGCCACCACCCTACCCTTACCTAGGCTCATGCTACAGAATGGCCACCACCCTACCCTTACATAGGCTCATGCGACAGAATGGCCACCACCCTACCCTTACCTAGGCTCATGTTACAGAATTGCCACCACCCTACCCTCACCTAGGCTCATGTTACATAATGGCCACCACCCTACCCTATCTAGGTTCATGTTACAGAATGGCCACCACCCTACCCTTGTCTAGGCTCATGTTACAGAACGGCCACCACCCTACCCTCATCTAGGCTCATGTTACAGAATGGTCACCACCCTACCCTTACCTAGGCTCATGTTACAGAATGGCCACCACCCTATCCTTATCTAGGCTCATGCTACAGAATGGCCACCACCCTACCCTTACCTAGGCTCATGTTACAGAATGGCCACCACCCTACCCTCACCTAGGTTCATGTTACATAATGGCCACCACCCTACCCTTATATAGGCTCATGTTACAGAATGGCCACCACCTACCCTCACCTAGGCTCATGTTACAGAATTGCCACCACCCTACCCTCACCTAGGCTCATGTTACATAATGGCCACCACCCTACCCTTATATAGGCTCATGTTACAGAATGGCCACCACACTACCCTCACCTAGGCTCATGTTACAGAACAGCCACCACCTACCCTTATCTAGGCTCATGTTACATAATGGCCACCACCCTACCCTCACCTAGGCTCATGTTACAGAATGGCCACCACCTTACCCTTATCTAGGCTCATGTTACAGAATGGCCACCACCCTACCCTTACCTAGGCTCATGTTACAGAATGGCCACCACCCTATCCTTATCTAGGCTCATGCTACAGAATGGCCACCACTCTACCCTTACCTAGGCTCATGTTACAGAATGGCCACCACCCTATCCTTATCTAGGCTCATGCTACAGAATGGCCACCACTCTACCCTTATCTAGGCTCATGTCACAGAATAGCCACCACCCTACCCTCACCTAGGCTCATGCTACAGAATGGCCACCACCCTACCCTTATCTAGGCTCATGCTACAGAATGGCCACCGCCCTGTCCTTATCTAGGCTCATGTCACAGAATGGCCACCACCCTACCCTCACCTAGGCTCATGTTACAGAACGGCCACCACCCTACCGTTATCTAGGCTGCCTCCCATCCTCCGCCATGCTTCTAAAGCCATAAGGTAGATCTCTGATGGGAAGAGTGGTGAGGACTCCCCTATATACCTCCATACACTCCATGTATACCTCCATACACCCCGTTTACTGTGTAACATGTTGGGGGTTTTGTAGCTCATCGGTAGTGCAGACCACAGTGCGTTTACACCACGTGAGAAGTATGTTTCTGGGCTTTTCCTGCCCACTTTAATGTAAAAGAAAGCAAAAGTTTTCATCAGAGTCCCACCCAGGGGTTTCCACCATCAAGCACACATAAACAGTAATCAGCCTCGTGGCTCTCTTTGCAGCTCTATTGCTCAGGCCTCATGCCTTGGTCCTCCAGACCATCTAACGCACAAAACGCTGTACCTTTGTTAGCTTGACTTTGTCTTTCCTTTGCTCCTTCCTTCACAGGCTGGTGCCTCCCATGTCCGGGGCAGTGCGGTGCAGAAATGTGAGTATAAGGTGAAGAGCCGGCAACTTGTTCTCCCGATAAAAGGGACAGTGTGCAAGTTACAGCAGATACGCATTTCGGTACAAAACCTTTATTCATGATATGCAGAAATGTACCCCGCTGTGTATGAGAGTGCTATGTATGGGGGTGCTATGTATGGGGGTGCTATGTATGGGGGTGCAATGTATGGGGGTGCTATGTATGGGGGTGAAGTGTATGGGGGTGCTATGTATGGGGGTGAAGTGTATGGGGGTGCAGTGTATGGGGGTGCTGTGTATGAGAGTGCTATGTATGGGGGTGCTATGTATGAGAGTGCTATGTATGGGGGTGCTATGTATGAGAGTGCTATGTATGGGGGTGCTATGTATGAGAGTGCTATGTATGGTGGTGCTATGTATGGGGGTGCTATGTATGAGAGTGCTATGTATGGTGGTGCAGTGTATGGGGGTGCTGTGTATGAGAGTGCTATGTATGGGGGTGCTATGTATGAGAGTGCTATGTATGGGGGTGCTATGTATGAGAGTGCTATGTATGGTGGTGCTATGTATGGGAGCGCTCTGTATAGGAGTGTTGCATATGACGGAGATAGTTATGATGGTGATGTGTATAGGGGTGCTATGTATGGGGGTGCTGTGTATGGGGGTGCTACAGTATAAATGATCTGCTGTTCTCTCTGTATTGCTTCCTTTGTGTGAAAATGCTGGTGATCCTGCCAGACCCTCTGCTTTCCTATTACAGACCACACTAGGCATGAGAGCTCATCCATCCCAGAGGGGCTCTGTTTGCTTCTTTGCAGTATACTGCTGTCCCTCTGACTCCTGCTGACTCCCCCACCCCCTGCACAGCTCATCTCAATGAGGATCAGTGTACTGCTCTTCCTCTGCCTCCGGCTGACTGTCCCCCCCCACCCCCCTATACAGCTCCTCACTATGAAGATCAGTGTACTGCTCTCCCTCTGCCTCCTGCTGACTGCCCCCCCCCCCCCTATACAGCTCCTCACTATGAAGATCAGTGTACTGCTCTCCCTCTGCCTCCTGCTGACTCCCCCCCCCCCCCCATACAGCTCCTCACTATGAAGATCAGTGTACTGCTCTCCCTCTGCCTCCGGCTGACTCCCCCTCCCCCCCCATACAGCTCCTCACTATGAAGATCAGTGTACTGCTCTCCCTCTGCCTCCTGCTGACTCCCCCCCCCCCCCATACAGCTCATCAGTATGAAGATCAGTGTACTGCTCTCCCTCTGCCTCCGGCTGACTGCCCCCCCCCCATACAGCTCCTCACTATGAAGATCAGTGTACTGCTCTCCCTCTGCCTCCTGCTGACTGCCCCCCCCCACCCCCCTGCACAGCTCCTCACTATGAAGATCAGTGTACTGCTCTCCCTCTGCCTCCTGCTGACTCCCCCCCCCCCCCCCATACAGCTCCTCACTATGAAGATCAGTGTACTGCTCTCCCTCTGCCTCCGGCTGACTCCCCCACCCCCTGCACAGCTCATCAGTATGAAGATCAGTGTACTGCTCTCCCTCTGCCTCCAGCTGACTCCCCCACCCCCTGCACAGCTCATCAGTATGAAGATCAGTGTACTGCTCTCCCTCTGCCTCCTGCTGACTCCCCCACCCCCTGCACAGCTCATCAGTATGAAGATCAGTGTACTGCTCTCCCTCTGCCTCCTGCTGACATGTCCCCTATACAGCTCCTCACTATGAAGTTTAGTTCCATAGGAAGCCCCCCATTCCTACATTCGATGCAGAGATGAAAGTCGTGTTGGGGACTGACTATAAAAGAAGAGTGTCTGCAGTCTGTACAGCTTGGCCTGTAGGAGCCGCCTGGACTGGGGCGAGGAGGAAAGGTTCCATGAATGTCTTGGCCGTCCTCCTATGCTGTCTATGGAAGGGAGATGAATGGCCGCAATACCTAGTGGAGTCTGCTGGTCGCTTAATGTGCCGGAACAGAGGAGAGTCGTTACCCAGACGCTGGTTTTATGTCTATTGTTTAGAATTCGGATCCTGATTGGGTGTCGAGAACGGACGTTTCTGTCTGGAACAAATCCATACACCTGTAATTTCATCTCTCCGACTCTAATTATCTGTTATTACGGAGAAGAGGAATCATCACACCAGATGGAGGACAGATCGGCAACTCATTTCTGAGACCTCGGACTTTGTGCTTACACGGGAAAATCATGCGGCTGTTTTATCCATGTAAGTGGTCTGTTAGCCAGAAGAATGACCATACAGAGGGGTAGGTGCCCCGTGTTCTCCACCCACCTGGCCAACAATGGACTATGACTCCTACTGATGACTTATCCAGGAATATTCAGAACAGTCAAACCTCACATGTGCCGAGGGGTCAGAGTTACATGTGCCAAGTGATCAGCCTTACATGTGCCGAGTGGTCAGCCTTACATGTGCCAAGTGGGCAGCCTTACATGTACCGAGTGGTCAGCCTTACATGTGCCAAGTGGTCAGCCTTACATGTACCGAGTGGTCAGCCTTACATGTGCCAAGTGGTCAGCCTTACATGTGCCGAGTGGTCAGAGTTACATGTACTGAGTGGTCAGCCTTACATGTGCCGAGTGGTCAGCCTTACATGTACCGAGTGGTCAGCCTTACATGTGGCGCTCCACACTGAGCAATTCTGCCAGTCAGCCTTACATGTGCCAAGTGGTCAGAGTTACATGTACTGAGTGGTCAGCCTTACATGTACCGAGTGGTCAGCCTTACATGTGCCAAGTGGTCAGCCTTACATGTACCGAGTGGTCAGCCTTACATGTGCCAAGTGGTCAGCCTTACATGTGGCGCTCCACACTGAACAATTCTGCCAGTCAGCCTTACATGTGCCGAGTGGTCAGCCTTACATGTACCGAGTGGTCAGCCTTACATGTGCCGAGTGGTCAGCCTTACATGTGCCGAGGGGTCAGCCTTTTATGTGCCAAGTGGTCAGCCTTACATGTGCCGAGGGGTCAGCCTTACATGTGCCAAGTGGTCAGCCTTACATGTGCCGAGGGGTCAGCCTTATATGTGCCGAGGTGGTCAGCCTTACATGTGCCGAGTGGTCAGCCTTACATGTGCCGAGGGGTCAGCCTTACTATGTGCCAAGTGGTCAGCCTTACATGTGCCGAGGGGTCAGCCTTACATGTGCCGAGTGGTCAGCCTTACATGTGCCGAGGGGTCAGCCTTACATGTGCCGAGTGGTCAGCCTTACATGTGCCGAGGGGTCAGCCTTACATGTGCCGAGGGGTCAGCCTTACATGTGCCGAGGGGTCAGCCTTACATGTGCCGAGGGGTCAGCCTTACATGTGCTGTTCCGCACTGGACAATTCTGGCAGTATATCAAATGTGAGATGTCACCAGAACGTTACAGGAAAGTGTGGAAAATGCATTTTATATGAAGACTTTCCTTTCTTCATGAATATTGAGGCCTAAGGTCGGGGATGTCAGGTGCCTCAAGCCAAGAGTATGACACAAGATGGCGGAAGGTTCATCCAACAACAGGTGGTTGTCCTATCTGAGAAGAAGGCTTGCAGGGACTTGCACAGTTTGGCACCACCTCTTGCCCAATCGCAGTCCCCCTTGGAGTAAAACAATTCTGGGTGTAACCAATTATTTGTAGCATAGACCATCCTAATAATCTGCATTAATGAGGGTGTGGTAGGGACGGGGCGGACTGACCATTTGGAAACTCGGGCACTGCCTGAGGGCCCAGGGTCAGTAGGAGGCCCCATGAGATGCCCCTGGTACCTTTTTCATAGGCTTTTTTGAGTTTGGGCAAGGACACAGGGGCCCCATGATCCCCTATTGCCCGGGGGCCCCATGAGTTGCCAGTCCGCCCCTGGGCAGGGGTGTGTCCATTGAGCTAGAAGGTGTCCAGAAAGTGGGGAGATATGGTGTAGGGTTCACAGCGCCATCACTAGGAAGTGCTTGGTAATGTCACACACTTATCTCAGTGACACCCCTGTGAACATCGATAGCTGGTAGGTGCCGGACTGTGTCAGTTCTTCTCATTCAGTGTCCTACAGGGGGGGCACCTTGGAGACCTTCCACAGCCCAGATCCCCCTTCTTGTCACCTCTACAGTGAGTGAGGGACACAAAGCTCACATTGCCGGCTGCAGAGCTCTGGCTTTGACTCAATGGGGGGGGGTACCTGACTGCTGCTGAGAGATCGCTGCTTCCATCCAGAGAGCTTCATGTGTTCTTTGTCAGCTTGGAGGAAGGTCTGGTGCTGAGGGCCAGGAGATAGAAGTGAGATAAGGACATATTGTTCTCAACACTTCTGTTGGTCTTCAGGATTTGATTTGTTAGTAGTTTTGACTGAGCCAATCAGTCAGGTACAACATTGTACATAGATTGGTGACTGCTGCTCACTCGGTACATTCACTGCTAGTTTAGCTCACTGACTGGGTCTGATATGGACCTATATCCTAGATTGTAAGCTCCAAGGATCAGGGCCCTCCCCCCCCTCGTGTATTGTATTGTTACTGTATTGTCTCATGTTCTGTCCCCACTATAATGTACAGCGCTGAGCAAACCTTCTGCCGCCATATAAATCCTGTATAATAATAATAATTATGGTCGTATGGCTTGTACCCAGGGATGGGTCCTGGACTGGAGATCTATTTCCCCACTTTTTGGGCTGTGGTCCCTTAAAGGGGGAGTTAAGAGATGTTTTGAGTGCTCAGGGGTTCTCCCCCATGCAGGATGAGGGGGTCCATGGTTGTCCAGTTGAACAGGAGAGATCTTGTAGACAGGTGCACTTTGTTTTCTTCATTGTAGTTGGCGCTCAAATTGAGTGACACCTCATCCCGGAGAGGAAGTCCAAGGGAGACAGCATTTCTCTATGGTTTCTTGGGTCAATGGAGCAGCATTTTGGTTGGCTACGCTGCGGCCGTGTGATCCTCGGTAGCCATCTTGGGTCAGCAGGGTCTATTTAATTCCCTTCCCCCGGGTTTTGGCGTGCTTCTTACATGTGGCTAGTGTAGGGAGAGAGATCCCGCTTGTTAGGGAAAGTAACTAGAAGTAGGGAAAGGTTCCTGATGAGGAGGGAAAGATTAGGGACTCGCTGCCCTGGAAAGGAGCCTCCCTCTGGGGACGGGATCGGCCAGGCCTCACTTCTCCCTCTGAAACAAACGCTGTCGGCATCTCTCCTCCACCACCCCTGACTACACTGAACTGTCAGTTATTTCCTTAGGGGCGCCCGGGTGTTGGTATCGTTGGCATTCTGTGCAAGTTCCACCACGCTGCACCTCCCCACAAGCTGCTTTCAGTACTTTCTGGGTTAGGAGTCTTCATAAGGGACCCGGAATACAGAGGCTCACAGAGACTTTGGATGTTTGTGCTTTTTGTTATGTTTCTGTTTTTGAAGAAACAACACAAAGCGTGTTACTTCTGCTGACGGCTGATTGGTGATCCAGCGCTCCCATGTCACAGGCTCCATACATGGTTCATGTACCATCCAGTACGTCTTTTTATCCTATTTTATTTGAGGAAATGTTTAGTTTTTTGCTCTTTGTTCTCTTGTTCTTATTAGGTAAACGCAGATGAAGAATTTGTTACTTTCACTGCTTGTTTCCTCTTTCTCTACATACTGTAAGGGTTACAGATTCAATGGGTATTGGCAGTGGTAAACAATGACACCAGGGCTGGGATGGGGGGGTCAGGAGGGGCACATGCCCAGGACACAGTGTTGATATGTGGATGGGGGGCGCTCTTGGAGCTTTGGTCGCTCCGTTCTCTGGCAACTCACTGACCGCAATGTCACTCCTGTCAGAAGGAGCAGGGCTTTGACAACTGATGGGGGGGATTTTGCTCTCACTTCCCTCCAATAGCAGTCTGCTGTGGCCAGTTTCCATCTTAGCCCTGGACACAGGATGACCTTTTCCTGGCACTGCATGAGACATGGACACCCAGGAACCTTCCAGGTTCGTCCTGCACCTTCATCCCCAAGGGAACAAGCATAGCTTCAGTGCAGGAGGACTTACCAAGGCCATAGCAGAAAACAGAAAACATCTGCTTGTCCAAGCCACTAACCAACCTCAGGTCAGTTCCTGACCTACAGAATGTCCCCTAATGGGCCCCCTAAACAGACAGGCAGCACTTGTACCCTTTTAGTGTTCTGCCAGCAGTCAGCCTTTTCACCCAGCAGCAGTCTGACAAATAAATAACAATATCCATGTACAGTTGTGTTGAAAATACTATCAGTCAGACATTACTAACCGGATCAACCAAAACCTGAAAGACGTGGAAGAAAGCGAAAAACTACCATTGGAATGGATAGAAGAATAGCCAAAATGGCGCGGACTCAGCCAACAATCAGCTCCAGGAAGATGAAAGAAGGTGTGACGTTCCCTGTGAGGACTGTTACAATTAGAAGACGCCGATGTGAAGCCAAGCTATCTGCAAGAAGTCCCCGCAAAGTCCCACTGTTGGGAAAAAGACATGTGCTGAAGAGGTTACAATCTGCCAAAGAGCACATTGACCGGCCTAAAGAGAAATGGTGCAACATTTTGTGGACTGATGACAGTAAGATTGTTCTTTTTGGGTCTAGTGGGCGGAGACAGTTTGTCAGACGACCCCCAAACACTGAATTCAAGCCACAGTACACTGTGAAGACCGTGAAGCATGGTGGTGCAAGCATCATGATATGGGGATGTTTCTCATACTACGGTGTTGGGCCTATTTATCGCATACCAGGGATCATGGATCAGTTTGAATCCATCAGAATACTTGAAGAGGTCATGCTGCCTTATGCTGAAGAGGAAATGCCCTTGAAATGGGTGTTCCAACAAGACAACGACCCCAAACACACCAGTAAACGGGCAACATCTTGGTTCCAGACCAACAAGATGGACGTTATGGAGTGGCCAGCCCAATCCCCGGATCTTCATCCAATAGAAAACTTGTGGGGTGACATCAAAAATGCCGTTTCTGAGGCCAAACCAAGAAATAGAGAAGAACTGTGGAATGTGGTCCAATCATCCTGGGCTGGAATACCTGATCACAGGGGCCAGAAGTTGGGGGACTCCATGCAACACAGATGTACAGCAGTTCTCAGAAACAGTGCGACTACAACCAAATATTCATGAAGTCATTCAAAGGAAAGCAAAATCTTCAAACATTTCTCAGTTTATATAGTGAATGTTGGAGTTTGTAAAGAAGAATACAAACACGGCCATTTTTTTGAACCGTCTAATATTCACTTTTCTTCCATTTTTTTAGAGGAACAACACAAATTTGATGTATTTTTCTTCATGTTGTGATTTGGAATAGAATGTGTCGTGTTCCCAATGCATTTGTGTGGATGGAAAGAAAAGGATTAGAAGGATTTGCAGCTTTATTCACTTTTTTCAACACACAGATATTATTTTGAACACAACTGTACTTTCCGGCCCATGCAAAGCCCATGTATGTCCTCGGTGGTCTCTGCTGACTCCAGCCAAGCAATGATAAACCCTGAGGGTGGATTGGGGTCACCTGGGGTACCGTGTACATTACAGATGGGGGTGTCAGAGGATGTGGAAGAGACAATCGGTCCTCTAGTGTCTTTCTCTCCCCTGGACTTGTATTGAGGAATGATCATTGTCTTCATGTGTGCTTAGTGCAGGTTTCTTGTATGGTGTCCCGGGAATAGAACATACTGAGCCATCCAGATTCCGCTGCAGTAAGCACTTCTGGTAAATAACCTCGGAGGTTACTCCACATCCCGCTGGTATCACGTCCGTGCCTTCACATCCTGCAAACCGCAGAACCACCGCCGCCGTCCTCCATAGCAGAGCTGTGAAAACATTTCAGATTCGGCTTACCGCATTCCATTAGACCTCATCAAAGTCCAATCAATCTGATCGCTCCGTGTCTTCATCCCCGGCGGGAGTCCAAAATCCAACCAATGTGTTCATTAAATGTTATTTATTCAATTGTAATAATTGGTAATCCTCAGCATTTTACCGTGTCTGTTCCTCGTGTCCAATGGGAAGTAGTAATGTCTTGTCCATCCTCATACAATAAAGGGACCGAAATAATTTCTACCTCCTAAGGAAACTTCTGTGATCTCAGTTGTGTTCTATGGCGCGATGAGAGATCACATGACATCATGGAGGATTTATATCAACTAAGAGGAGACCCACCAATCACCATATCGCCAGAAGCGCTGAGTACCAGCAGAGGGTTACATCGTGTAGATTTGGGTGTAGGGTGATACCGAATATCGGCCAACTGAATTGGTTGTAGTGCGAGCCCTTAAAGCCTGCCGGTCTATCGCCTGAGGAAGAGGCAAAGCAACCTATATAACGGCCCTATAAATGGAATCACACGGATACAAAACTTCTAGAATCAGCTTTGTAAATTCTGCAATTAAAACTGAAATAAAGTCAATAATTACCTCTGCTTCAACTGTCTGATGCCCAGGAGGTCCCTCCCCCGAGCTGGCATTTCTGCTCTGATTGGCTTGTTTGGGATGACATCACACCTGCACACGCACAGCTCAGTGTACATTTCTAAAAACGACTGTGAACAGGCAAGTAGGTGTAGGGATCTTCTGCCCTCCTGTCTCTGGGAGGGACTTTGAAAACCCCAGAAGCAGGAGGTGAAGAGAGAGACAAAGAGCTGATCCACATGGCCTCATACACACAGGGACTGCTACTGATGCTGTTGTTCACTCAGACCAGAAGCAGAGACTATTAGTCAAGTATTCCTAATAGTTTTCCTGCAGCTGCCCATATCTTCTTGAGCGTGTATCTGAATCCTTGTGACAAACTTATCTCTGTCCTGTTGTTATTATCTCACATGCACAGTGCCAGATAGAGCGGCCTGTGCTCCTGTATGTGTGTAGTAGTCGCCTTGCTGTATATTAGTAGGTGAACCTGTTTATTGCAATAAAGTTTCAATGCAGCTCCAGTTATTCTAGTTAACCCGGTCTCTTCTGGTCTGGGATTATATAGCTGGTTTTAGCTCAAGGCTCAATAACCAACATAGGCTAGAGCCAGGTTAGGCATCCCACGGCCACTTCTGGTAGTTAGAGGTCCTGTTGCATGAAAGATTAGACGCTACCAGGGACTAAGCACACAGTAGATAGGCTGACTCTGAGCTCCAGTGCCACACCACAGTTGATGCTGGTGAGAAGCTGCGTTCCAGGCTGGTTGGACAACAGTTGGAGGTTCTCCCCATGATTGTAGATCTTGTCTTCAGGTCTCCGACACAAAGACAGGTGCCTCAGGGGCCCCTGAAACTCGACTTTGCTGCAAAATTCATTTGGAGGGATCTCTATGAATAACTATGTATATATACCCGGGTATATGTGCACAATTCCATCAGGACCCCTATCAGGTCCTTTGCTGATAATGCCGGTCTCTGTATTGGATGTATGTACTGTTATTAACCTCTTCTTATATCTTCTTGTATTATTTCCATACTGGTGTACATCTAAATATTTATGGCTGATGGTATATGCTGGGTGCAGTAGTACTTCTGCTCCCAATGACTTTGTTTAGGGTACTGATTAATTTCACAGAAAATACCTTCTGTTCACAGAGGCCCTGTCCTGCGTGAAGGCACTGTCCTGGGTGGGATCCCAGTCCTGGGTGAGGACCCCATGCTGGGTGGAGGCCCTGTCCTGCGTGAAGGCGCTGTCCTGGGTGGGATCCCAGTCCTGGGTGAGGACTCCATGCTGGGTGGAGGCCCTGTCTTGCGTGAAGGCTCGGTACTGGGTGGGAGCCCTGTCCTGGGTGGTGACCCTGTCCTTGGTGGGGGCTCCGTCCTGGGTGAAGGCCCTGTCTTGCGTGAAGGCTCAGTCCTGGGTGGGAACCTATTCCTGGGTGGAGGCTCTGTCCTGGGTGGCAGCCCTGTCCTGTGTTGAGGCCCTGTCCTGGGTGAAGGCCCTGTCTTGCGTGAAGGCTCAGTCCTGGGTGGGGAACCTTTCCTGGGTGGAGGCTCTGTCCTGGGTGGAGGCTCTGTCATGGGTGGAGGCCCTGTACTGGGTGGCAGTCCTGTCCTGGGCAGAAGCCCTGTCCTGGGTGGGGATCCTGTCCTTGGTGGGGGCCCTGTCCTGAGTGGGAGCTCTGTCATGGGCAGATACTCTGTCGGGGGGGGGGACCCTGTCCTAGGTAGAAGCCCAGTCCTGGGTGGAGGCTCTGTCCTAGATGGAGGCCCTGTCCTGGGTGGAGACTCTGTCCTGGGTGACGGCCCTGTCCTGGTTGGGAGCCCTGTCCTGTGTTGAGGCCCTGTCCTGGGTGGAGGCTCTGTCATGGGTGGAGGCCCTGTACTGGGTGGCAGTCCTGTACAGGGTAGAAGCCCTGTCCTGGGTGAGGGCCCTGTCCTGGGTGGAGGCCCTTTCCTAGGTGGGGGCCCTGTGCTGGGTGGATGCCTTGTCATGGGCAGATACCCTGTCGGGGGGGGGGGGGGGCTTTGACCAGAAAAAAGGTGTGGAGGTTCTTTTAAAAGCAACTGCTAAATGTGACATTTATTACCAGAAAAGGTGTGAGGGTCCCACCAAGAGCAATGGGTGGGGGTGGGGTGGGGGGGTCCTGGAGCCTACAAGTCTTAGCTGTAACTTATTTCATTGGTTGATTCCCAGATAACACTTCTGGGAAGGAGCAGCGTCCAATCAAGTCCATTTATAAGTTAGAAAACCTCCATACATGATGAGCAGTCCTGACCGCTGGAAGCCACCATTATTACCGATTAGAGGGAGCGTACTTGGCTGACCATTGCCGGCTATACCTGAGTCAGATAATGCCCCCCCCCCCCCCATTTCTGTCAGATAATGCCCCCCCCCATTTCTGTCCGATAACGCCCCCCTTCACCCAGAGAATTGCTGCGATGACAAATGAATCGACATTCTCATGTTTATTTCTTTGGTTTGTATCGGTGACACAAAAATGTGGAGAAACAAAAAGCCAAATCTGACCCATTCCACCCAGAACCCCCAAAATGGACCGGACAAAATTATTGGCACCTTCTGAAAATTGTAAGAAATAATTTAATCCCAAGTCTGTGATGTTCCTGTAATTTGTCATTAGACTCCCCGTATCCGTGACCGGGCGCTGACAACAAAAATCACACCGACAACCGGGGACAATGGGGACAAATGGCCTCCACCTTCCTGTTGGGTGTCTCTGTGTGCCACATGGAGCATGGAGGAGAGGAAGAGCAGCAAAGAATTGTCTGAGGATTGGAGGACAAAAATGGTGGAAAAACATGGACAACCTCAGGGTGACAAATCCATCTCCAGAGATCTTAATGTTTCTGTATCCACTGTGCGCGACATTGTCAGGAAGTTTACAGCCCATGGCACTGTAGGTAATCACCCGGGACGTGGACCAAAGAGAAAAATGGATCAAAGATTGTAACAGATTGTTGGAATGGTGAGTAAAGGACCTCCATCAACTTCCAGCCAAATCCAAGCTGACCTTCGGGCACAGGGTACACCTAAGTCAGTTTGCACTATACATCTGAATGAAAAGGGACGCTATGGGAGGAGACCCAGGAGGACCCCACCGCTGACACAGAAATATGGGGGGAGACCCAGGAGGACCCCCACCGCTGACACAGAAATATGGTGGGAGACCCAGGAGGACCCCACTGCCGACACAGAAATATGGGAGGAGACCCAGGAGGACCCCACCGCTGACACAGAAATATGGGAGGAGACCCAGGAGGACCCCACCGCTGACACAGAAATATGGGAGGAGACCCAGGAGGACCCCACCGCTGACACAGAAATATGGGGGGAGACCCAAGAGGACCCCACCGCTGACACAGAAATATGGTAGGAGACCCAGGAGGACCCCACCGCTGACACAGAAATATGGTAGGAGACCCAGGAGGACCCCACCGCTGACACAGAAATATGGGAGGAGACCCAGGAGGACCCCACCGCTGACACAGAAATATGGGAGGAGACCCAGGAGGGCCCCACCACTGACACACAAATATGGGGGGAGACCCAGGAGGACCCCACCGCTGACACAGAAATATGGGAGGAGACCCAGGAGGACCCCACCGTTGACACAGAAATATGGGAGGAGACCCAGGAGGACCCCACCGTTGACACAGAAATATGGGAGGAGACCCAGGAGGACCCCACCGCTGACACAGAAATATGGTAGGAGACCCAGTAGGACCCCACCGCTGACACAGAAATATGGTGGGAGACCCAGGAGGACCCCACTGCCGACACAGAAATATAAGAGGAGACCCAGGAGGACCCCACCGCTGACACAGAAATATGGGAGGAGACCCAGGAGGACCCCACCGCTGACACAGAAATATGGGAGGAGACCCAGGAGGACCCCACCGCTGACACAGAAATATGGGGGGAGACCCAGGAGGACCCCCACCGCTGACACAGAAATATGGTAGGAGACCCAGGAGGACCCCACCGCTGACACAGAAATATGGTAGGAGACCCAGGAGGACCCCACCGCTGACACAGAAATATGGGAGGAGACCCAGGAGGACCCCACGACTGACACAGAAATATGGTAGGAGACCCAGGAGGACCCCACCGCTGACACACAAATATGGGGGGAGACCCAGGAGGACCCCACCGTTGACACAGAAATATGGTAGGAGACCCAGGAGGACCCCACCGCTGACACAGAAATATGGTGGGAGACCCAGGAGGACCCCACCGCCGACACAGAAATATGGGAGGAGACCCAGGAGGACCCCACCGCTGACACAGAAATATGGGAGGAGACCCAGGAGGACCCCACCGCTGACACAGAAATATGGGAGGAGACCCAGGAGGACCCCACCGCTGACACAGAAATATGGGGGGAGACCCAGGAGGACCCCCACCGCTGACACAGAAATATGGTAGGAGACCCAGGAGGACCCCACCGCTGACACAGAAATATGGGGGGAGACCCAGGAGGACCCCCACCGCTGACACAGAAATATGGTAGGAGACCCAGGAGGACCCCACCGCTGACACAGAAATATGGGAGGAGACCCAGGAGGACCCCACCGCTGACACAGAAATATGGGATGAGACCCAGGAGGACCTCACTGCTGACACAGAAATATGGTAGGAGACCCAGGAGGACCCCACCGCTGACACAGAAATATGGGAGGAGACCCAGGAGGACCCCACGACTGACACAGAAATATGGTAGGAGACCCAGGAGGACCCCACCGCTGACACAGAAATATGGGAGGAGACCCAGGAGGACCCCACCGCTGACACAGAAATATGGGAGGAGACCCAGGAGGGCCCCACCGCTGACACACAAATATGGGGGGAGACCCAGGAGGACCCCACTGCTGACACAGAAATATGGGAGGAGACCCAGGAGGACCCCACCGTTGACACAGAAATATGGGAGGAGACCCAGGAGGACCCCACCGTTGACACAGAAATATGGGAGGAGACCCAGGAGGACCCCACCGCTGACACAGAAATATGGTAGGAGACCCAGGAGGACCCCACCGCTGACACAGAAATATGGGGGGAGACCCAGGAGGACCCCATCGCTGACATTGAAATATGGGAGGAGACCCAGGAGGACCCCACCGCTGACACAGAAATATGGTGGGAGACCCAGGAGGACCCCACTGCCGACACAGAAATATGGGAGGAGACCCAGGAGGACCCCACCGCTGACACAGAAATATGGGAGGAGACCCAGGAGGACCCCACCGCTGACACAGAAATATGGGAGGAGACCCAGGAGGACCCCACCGCTGACACAGAAATATGGTAGGAGACCCAGGAGGACCCCACCGCTGACACAGAAATATGGGAGGAGACCCAGGAGGACCCCACCGCTGACACAGAAATATGGGAGGAGACCCAGGAGGGCCCCACCACTGACACACAAATATGGGGGGAGACCCAGGAGGACCCCACCGCTGACACAGAAATATGGGAGGAGACCCAGGAGGACCCCACCGTTGACACAGAAATATGGGAGGAGACCCAGGAGGACCCCACCGTTGACACAGAAATATGGGAGGAGACCCAGGAGGACCCCACCGTTGACACAGAAATATGGGAGGAGACCCAGGAGGACCCCACCGTTGACACAGAAATATGGGAGGAGACCCAGGAGGACCCCACTGCTGACACAGAAATATGGTAGGAGACCCAGTAGGACCCCACCGCTGACACAGAAATATGGTGGGAGACCCAGGAGGACCCCACTGCCGACACAGAAATATGGGAGGAGACCCAGGAGGACCCCACCGCTGACACAGAAATATGGGAGGAGACCCAGGAGGACCCCACCGCTGACACAGAAATATGGGAGGAGACCCAGGAGGACCCCACCGCTGACACAGAAATATGGGGGGAGACCCAGGAGGACCCCCACCGCTGACACAGAAATATGGTAGGAGACCCAGGAGGACCCCACCGCTGACACAGAAATATGGTAGGAGACCCAGGAGGACCCCACCGCTGACACAGAAATATGGGAGGAGACCCAGGAGGACCCCACGACTGACACAGAAATATGGTAGGAGACCCAGGAGGACCCCACCGCTGACACACAAATATGGGGGGAGACCCAGGAGGACCCCACCGTTGACACAGAAATATGGTAGGAGACCCAGGAGGACCCCACCGCTGACACAGAAATATGGTGGGAGACCCAGGAGGACCCCACTGCTGACACAGAAATATGGGAGGAGACCCAGGAGGACCCCACTGCTGACACAGAAATATGGGAGGAGACCCAGGAGGACCCCACCGCTGACACACAAATATGGGGGGAGACCCAGGAGGACCCCACCGTTGACACAGAAATATGGTAGGAGACCCAGGAGGACCCCACCGCTGACACAGAAATATGGTGGGAGACCCAGGAGGACCCCACTGCTGACACAGAAATATGGGAGGAGACCCAGGAGGACCCCACTGCCGACACAGAAATATGGGAGGAGACCCAGGAGGACCCCACCGCTGACACAGAAATATGGGAGGAGACCAAGGAGGACCCCACCGCTGACACAGAAATATGGGAGGAGACCCAGGAGGACCCCACCGCTGACACAGAAATATGGGGGGAGACCCAGGAGGACCCCCACCGCTGACACAGAAATATGGTAGGAGACCCAGGAGGACTCCACCGCTGACACAGAAATATGGGGGGAGACCCAGGAGGACCCCCACCGCTGACACAGAAATATGGTAGGAGACCCAGGAGGACCCCACCGCTGACACAGAAATATGGGAGGAGACCCAGGAGGACCCCACCGCTGACACATAAATATGGTAGGAGACCCAGGAGGACCCCACTGCCGACACAGAAATATGGTGGGAGACCCAGGAGGACCCCACTGCTGACATAGAAATATAGTGGGAGACCCAGGAGGACCCCACTGCTGACACAGAAACATATTGGAAGCCAGATTGGAGTTTGCCAAAACTTACCTGAGGAAGCCAAAACCCTTCTTGGGCAAATGTGCTGGGGACAGACGGAACAAAATGGCAGCTTTTTGGTAAAGCCCATCATTCTACTGTTATCAGAAAAAGCAATGAGGCCTTTACAGAAAAGAATCCAGTCCCTCCAGTCACACATGGTGTGGGGTCACAGTCCCTCCAGTCACACATGCTGGGGGGGTCACAGTCCCTCCAGTCACACATGGTGGGGGGTCACTGATGATTTGGGGTGGCTTTGCTGCTTCAGGCACTGGAGGTCTTGGCCGTGTACATGGCATTATGAAATCTGAAGACTACCAAAGAATTCTGGGGGGCAATTTAGGGCCCGGTGTCAGAAAGTTGGGTCTCTGTCAGAGGTCAGGGGTCTTCCAGCAGGACAATGACCCCAAAGCACACATCACAAAGCCCCCAGAGATGGTGTCAGACAAAGCGCTGGAGAGGACTGAACTGGCCAGCAATGAGTCCAGATCTCCATCCCATAGAGCTCCTGTGGAGAGATCTCAGACCAGCAGTTGGGGAAAGGAACCTTCCAATCTGAGGGACCCGGAGCAGTTGGAGGAAGAAGAGCGATCCAAAATTCCAGGAGAGAGGTGGAAGAAACTCATTGATGGTGACAGGAAGCCATTGATTTCAATGATTGTTTCCAAGGAGTGTGCCACCAAATATTACATGGAGGGTGCCAATAATTTTGTCCATTTTGGGGGTTTTGCTTGGAATGGGTCAGATTTGGCTTTTTGTTTCTCCACTTTTTTTTTCCAAACCAAAGAAATAAGAATGAGATTGTCGAAATATTTGTCATTGCAGCAATTTTCTGGGTGAAGTGGTGCGTGATCGAACAGAAATGCCGGGGGGGGGGGGGGCAGATTTTCGGCCATCACTGTATATCACTCTTGGCTCTTGGTGTAAGGTGTAGACGTCAATGAAATGTATGGCTTCCATTAAATCAAGCTGTAGACGGGACATGATCTATGAGGGTCTCTGATGTAGGTAGAGATGTTGGGTAATGAGTCACATGCTCCCATCTCCTGATTGCTGGGCCTCATCTTCATTCTTCTCCAGGCTGAAGTCAATTGGTGGAGAGGAGTCGGCTCGCCATCATCCGCACTATCTAGGTAATGACCAGGAATGAATGAAGGCCCGGCCACCACTCCTAATCAGTCAAGGATTTCCACCCCCAACTGCTGAAGGGAAATGAGGAAATTAACAGAGCCAGAGACTAATTACCCGACACGTGAGGGGTATGGTGTCCGCTAAGTGAAATTTAATAGTTTGCCGTTTAATTAGCGGCCTATTCGGTGGAAGAAGAATGAGGACGATTACTGAGCGCAGCAGCTCTGCAGATTAAATGCTCACTGGGCCATTCGATCGTCCCGAAGGCTTCAGCTACTGGACACCCCAGGATGGATCACCATTCGTTGTCATATCTAGGAAACCACGTAGACATAGAAGTACACAGAGGAAACCTGTCCCCGGGGCACTGACATAGTGAAGCCATGGGATCAGTATGGCAGCCTGACAACATTCTGAGGAGGAGGGGTCAGGGATGGTGGCATGCTCCCAGCACAGATCTCATTATCTCAGACACTTCTCCATGTTTGACCAGCCAAGGGCCACAATGTGCAGTGATGACACCACAGAAGAAGTACTGGGAGGTCATGTGGAGAAAACCCTCGTCCTTCTCTGATGGCTATACCGGCCTTTCGCCAACATGGAGGAACCCCAGAAATAACTCCCAGGCCTCGGGGAACCCCTCCCCATCATGGCCATGTAGACATCTCCCGGGGTATTACCCTGGTGGTTAGTAAATGTCATTACAGACCGATGATGAGGTTGTAGGACCAGCGATGGAGTCACAGAGCAATCCACAGACCGCTTCTAATTTCATCTTCCTTACATTCTCATTGGAGGAGATTTATACTTTGTATCTTCGTTTATCAGGACGTACAATTAGATTGGATGAGGATTCATAAAGCAGTGAATGTGACATTCACCAAACATTGACTGGTGGTAAATCATTCACCGCCGCAAATCAATCGTATACTGTACGTTCTACGCGGCTTCTGCTTTCAGAGCATGTAGCATGTCCTGGAGGTGAAAACACATTCACTGGGAGGAGTCAGCTTCCATGAATGTTCGGTGAACGTCACATTCACTGCTTTGTATATATTCCCCTTTCCTCTTTTTTGGGCCGACACTTAAAAAACATCAAAATAAATTCAAAGAGCTCCCCTCTCATAGAATGGCTGGTTATGTACAGTATGTGTTCATTCTGCTCCCACTGTGTTCATTCTGCTCCCACTGTGTTCATTCTGCACCCATTCTGCTTCCATTTTGTGTCTATTCTGCGTCTATTCTTCATCCATTCTGCACCCAATCTGTGTCCATTCAGCTCCTATTCTGCGTCCATTCAGCTCCCATACTGCGTCCATTCAGCTCTTATTCTGTGTCCATTCAGCTCCTATTCTGTGTCCATTCTGCTCCCATTCTGTGTCCATTCTGCTCCCATTCTGTGTCCATTCTGCTCCCATTCAGCTCCCATTCTGCGTCCATTCTGCTCCCATTCTGTGTCCATTCTGCTCCCATTCAGCTCCCATTCTGCGTCCATTCAGCTCCCATACTGCGTCCATTCAGCTCCTATTCTGTGTCCATTCTGCTCCCATTCTGTGTCCATTCTGCTCCCATTCTGTGTCCATTCTGCTCCCATTCTGTGTCCATTCTGCTCCCATTCTGTGTCCATTCTGCTCCCATTCAGCTCCCATTCTGCGTCCATTCTGCTCCCATTCTGCGTCCATTCTGCTCCCATTCAGCTCCCATTCTGCGTCCATTCTGCTCCCATACTGTGTCCATTCAGCTCCTATTCTGCGTCCATTCTGCTCCCATTCTGTGTGTTTATTCTGCATCCATTCTGTGTTCATTCAGCTCTGATTGTGTGTTCATTCTGTGTCCATTCTGCATCTATTCTGTGTCCATTCTGCATCTATTCTGTGTCCATTCTGCTCCCATTGTGTTTTTTTCTGCATCCATTCTGTGCCCATTGTGCTCCCATTCTGTGTTCATTCAGCTCCGATTGTGTGTTCATTCTGTGTCCATTGTGCTCCCATTCTGCATCCATTCTTTTTTCTTTCCGGCTGTACATGGGTATATGATGGTGAAACTGCTATCACGTGTCTCCAGATAGATTCCAGTGTTGATTGTAACCCGCCATCTTCATTATCTGTGATAAAAGGCAGATATTTCCCTTCTAGCAGATCTCTGCTCGGCTGGTTCACCTGTAGAGATGTCCTGACAACGAGCTCCGAGTATAAACATTCCGTCTCTGGGTACCGTCTGTAGTCATGTATGATAGCGGACTCTGTGGTGGGCGTCACCCCCGGACTGTATTGGAGTCGGCGGACAATGACGTGTGTTCTGCTTTGAACATTATTTTGGGAAGTAATATGAAAGATCCGGAGCAAAGTCTGTGAATTGTGGTTGGAGTTCCGCTCACCGGCATTTACTGATAGTGTGCAAGGGGGGAGCGGCTGGTCTGGCAGGTGGTGGACTTTCCTTCATGTTCCCCATTAACTCATTGGGTGCCAAGTTTGGGTCACATGAGAGAACTGCCCCCAGATTGGAATCTTCTGGGCTACACTGGGCACCAAGGAGAAAGTCACTTTCCATCAGGGGCCACCAGCAGGGAGTACTTAACCTTAAGGTGGACCTTCAACGTTATCGAAGCTGCACACCACGTACAATTGAGCAATAACTGACCTCCAGGTAACTCTCATGTCCCCGTGTCATTGTACACCTTCACTGCAACTGTTGCAATTAAGAGGGACACACCAAACCATCACCCACCCCATCTGTCCAGTGTGATGAATGGACTCTGGAGATCATGGACATTGCCATACATGTACTCTACCAAGGCCTGGGACACTGCCTTTCATGAACTCCATGGAGATTATGGACTCTGCTGTTCATGAACTCTACCAAGGCCATGGACCCTGCCATAGATGGACTATACCAAGGCCATGAACACTGCCATTCATGAACTCTATCAAGGTCCTGGACACTGCCATTTGTGGACTCTATCAAGGCCATGGACCCAACCATTCATGAACTCTACCAAGGCCATGGACCCAACCATTCATGAACTCTATCAAGGTCATGGACACTGCCATCCATGGACTCTACTAAGACCATGAACACTGCCATACATGGACTCTACCAAGGCCATGTGCACCCTAGGTGAGAACTCCAGTGGCACATGCACCACGGGCTTCTCTTATTCCAGTCCCAGGCCAGAACAGTACCATTTCACCAGTCCACCCTGAGGAAACCTGCTGGACTCTACCAAGGCCATGGACACTGCCATACATGGACTCTACCAAGGCCGTGGACAGTGCCATACATGGACTCTACCAAGGCCGTGGACAGTGCCATACATGGACTCTACCAAGGCCGTGGACAGTGCCATACATGGACTCTACCAAGGCCGTGGACAGTGCCATACATGGACTCTACCAAGGCCGTGGACAGTGCCATACATGGACTCTACCAAGGCCGTGGACAGTGCCATACATGGACTCTACCAACGCCGTGGACAGTGCCATTCATGGACTCTACCAAGGCCGTGGGCACTGCCATATATGGACTCTACCAAGGCCGTGGGCACTGCCATTCGTGAACTCTACCAAGGCCATGGACACTGCCATTCATGGACTCTACCAAGGCCATGGACACTGCCATTCATGGACTCTACCAAGGCCATGGACACTGCCATTCATGGACTCTACCAAGGCCATGGACACTGCCATTCGTGAACTCTACCAAGGCCATGGACACTGCCATTCATGGACTCTACCAAGGTCCTGGACACTGCCATTCGTGAACTCTACCAAGGCCATGGACACTGCCATTCATGGACTCTACCAAGGCCATGGACACTGCCATTTGCAGACTCTACCAAGATGTATGGCAGTGTCCATGGCCTTGGTAAGGTCCAGCAGCTGGTTTCTTCAGGGTGGACTGGTGGAATGGTGCTGCTCTGGCTATGGACCAGGCTGAGAGAAGCCCACGGTGTATGTGTCCTGGAGTGGCAGTCCAGGAATGCCAGAGATTCTCACCTGGGGAGCTCATTTGAGTTTATTATTTATTATTGCACCGGGGCCACTGCACTATTGCACTTTTGTCACCCCGCCTCCTTGGCCGGGTCTTTTGGCTAGAACTGGAGGAATCTGTAGACTTGGCCAAAGGACCCACCATAGTATTGCACAATAATGGCACCAAAGCACTTTCCCTACTTCCCTGTTCCATGGGTTGGGTTGTTGTACACTTTGGCACTCACATGACTGGTGGGATGTCGGTCCTCGGACTTGAAGTGAAAGTCTTCGGGGGGGAGTGGCCTTTAGGTCAGCTTCTTCCCCTCCCCTGGGGTCTCCCTTCAGAGGAGCCCCACCTAGTACTCGTGTAGGCCTTGGCAGGTGTCCTGATGAAAGAGGTTTCAGCTGGGAGGACCAGGAGTACCCCAGTCCCTGTCAGGAGCCTTGAGCCCCGGGGATCAGCATCAGGGCCAGGGTCCCTTCTCTTCGGAGGAGAACCATGTGAACACCCTCGGCACTTTTATATGCTCCTGGTGTGAAGTTTTCTGTGCTTACTGCACCCCGGAGCTTCAATAAAAAGTGGTCCATATAGTGACCTCGGTGTAGTCATTCACCCTGAGGTCATCACAGAGGACAAGGGTTGGTAGATGGATGGAAGGATGGAGATATCCCTGGATGGATGGATGGATGGATGGATGGACACCCTGAGGTCATCACAGAGGACAAGGGTGGGTAGATGGATGGAAGGATGGAGATATCCCTGGATGGATGGATGGATGGATGGATGGATGGACACCCTGAGGTCATCACAGAGGACAAGGGTGGGTAGATGGATGGAAGGATGGAGATATCCCTGGATGGATGGATGGATGGATGGACACCCTGAGGTCATCACAGAGGACAAAGGTGGGTAGATGGATGGAAGGATGGAGACATCCCTGGATGGATGGATGGATGGATGGATGGATGGATGGATGGACACCCTGAGGTCATCACAGAGGACAAGGGTGGGTAGATGGATGGAAGGATGGAGACATCCCTGGATGGATGGATGGATGGATGGATGGACCTCACAGAGGACAAGGGGGCGCTCTTTATGTCTGGAGGAAAAGAAATGTCATCTCCAAACACGGAAAGGTTTCTTCACAGTAAGAGCTGAGAATGTGGAATAGACTCCCTCCAGAGGTGGGTGTGGCCAATCAGTGGATTGCTGGAAGATCTGGATGTACGAAATATAACACCGGGGGCAGGGGAGCCGGGGAATATCCGATTATTGATCCCGGGAATATCCGATTATTGATCCCGGGAATATCCGATTATTGGTCCCGGGAATATCCGATTATTGATCCCGGGAATATCCGATTATTGATCCCGGGAATATCCGATTATTGATCCAGGGAATATCCGATTATTGATCCCGGGAATATCCGATTATTGATCCCGGGAGTATCCGATTATTGATCCCGGGAATATCCGATTATTGATCCCGGGAGTATCCGATTATTGATCCCGGGAATATCCGATTATTGATCCCGGGAATATCCGATTATTGATCCCGGGAATATCCGATTATTGATCCCGGGAATATCCGATTATTGATCCCGGGAGTATCCGATTATTGATCCCGGGAGTATCCGATTATTGATCCAGGGAATATCCAATTATTGATCCAGGGAATATCCGATTATTGATCCCGGGAATATCCGATTATTGATCCAGGGAATATCCGATTATTGATCCCGGGAATATCCGATTATTGATCCTGGGAATATCCGATTATTGATCCAGGGAATATCCGATTATTGATCCCGGGAATATCCGATTATTGATCCTGGGAATATCCGATTATTGATCCAGGGAATATCCGATTATTGATCCCGGGAATATCCGATTATTGATCCAGGGAGTATCCGATTATTGATCCAGGGAATATCCGATTATTGATCCAGGGAATATCCGATTATTGGTCCCGGGAATATCCGATTATTGATCCCGGGAGTATCCGATTATTGATCCAGGGAATATCCGATTATTGATCCAGGGAATATCCGATTATTGATCCAGGGAATATCCGATTATTGATCCCGGGAATATCCGATTATTGATCCAGGGAATATCCGATTATTGATCCAGGGAATATCCGAATATTGATCCAGGGAATATCCGATTATTGATCCCGGGAATATCCGATTATTGATCCCGGGAGTATCCGATTATTGATCCAGGGAATATCCGATTATTGATCCCGGGAATACCCGATTATTGATCCCGGGAATATCAGATTATTGATCCCGGGAATATCAGATTATTGATCCCGGGAATATCCGATTATTGATCCCGGGAATATCCGAATATTGATCCCGGGAATATCCGATTATTGATCCAGGGAATATCCGATTATTGATCCAGGGAATATCCGATTATTGATCCCGGGAATACCCGATTATTGATCCCGGGAATACCCGATTATTGATCCCGGGAGTATCCGATTATTGATCCTGGGAATATCCGATTATTGATCCCGGGAGTATCCGATTATTGATCCTGGGAATACCCGATTATTGATCCCGGGAGTATCCGATTATTGATCCCGGGAATATCCGATTATTGATCCAGGGAATATCCAATTTTTGATCCTGGGAATATCCGATTATTGATCCCGGGAATATCCGATTATTGATCCCGGGAATACCCAATTATTGATCCAGGGAATATCCGATTATTGATTCCGGGAATACCCGATTATTGATCCCGGGAGTATCCGATTATTGATCCAGGAAATATCCGATTATTAATCCAGAGAATATCTGATTATTGATCCCAAGAATATCTGATTATTGATCCAGGGAATGTCCGATTATTGATCCAGAGAATATCTGATTATAGATCCCAAGAATATCCGATTATTGATCCAGGGAATATCCGATTATTGATCCAGGTAATATCTAATTATTGAACAAAAGAATATCTGATTATTTATCCAAGGAATACCCGATTATTGATCCCGGGAATACCCGATTATTGATCCCGGGAGTATCCGATTATTGATCCAGGGAATATCCAATTATTGATCCAGGGAATATCCAATTATTGATCCAGGGAATATCCGATTATTGATCCAGGGAATATCCGATTATTGATCCCGGGAATATCCGATTATTGATCCCAGGAATATCCGATTATTGATCCCGGGAATACCCAATTATTGATCCAGGGAATATCCGATTATTGATTCCGGGAATACCCGATTATTGATCCCGGGAGTATCCGATTATTGATCCAGGAAATATCCGATTATTAATCCAGAGAATATCTGATTATTGATCCCAAGAATATCTGATTATTGATCCAGGGAATGTCCGATTATTGATCCAGAGAATATCTGATTATAGATCCCAAGAATATCCGATTATTGATCCAGGGAATATCTAATTATTGAACAAAAGAATATCTGATTATTTATCCAAGGAATATCTGATTATTGATCCAGGGAATATCCAAATATTGAACTAGAGGATGTTTGATTATTGGTTCAGGGAATATCTCATTATTGATCCAAGGAATATTTGATTGCCTCCTGAGGGATTGGGAAGGGATATTTCCCCTGCTGGAGTGAACTGGATGATGCTTTATCGTTTTTTGCCTGCCCCTGGATCAGCTGTATATAGGATTGTGTATATGGAGGTTGTATGTTGGCTGCACTGGATGGTCTTGTATCTTTTTTTGACCGGCATCAGCAAATGGACCGATACCATGAACAATATTAATACCTAGAATGTGAGCCTTGCAGCCACATGAGTAGAAGTTGTATTTACCACCCAACAGACATCCAACATTTGATGCTCGAGGCTCTTCCTCTAAACTCTGAAGATATAAAGTTCCCCAATTATGATCTCCAAATCCAATCTTTGTACAACACAAATCTCCACATGAACTTTCCATAGAGATGATAATCCTGTATTGTCCAATTATGGGCCAAGAAGATGGAAATCCACCTCAACCCCTAATCCGCAGGAGCGCCATAGTCAGTCTGCGATGTTCTGTGTCTGACGAATAATTGGGGATCCATTTCATCCGGCTCAGAAGACAAATCCGTGTCAGGAATTCATTTCTGTTCATGCAGACAAAGGAAACCTCTGACTCCACATTCACCAGACCGAGGCATGTCAGTGTCCCCAACTCGAATTCTATCGTGATCTGCCTTCTGTGAGTCAATACAAGTCATTTCACGTGTCTGTTCACTTTTCAGGATTATTGGATGTATGAACACCATAAAAATATGTATGTAGTCCCAAAGGGATGTTCTAGCTTGCCTGACACAGATCAGCCCCTGATGCAGCCTCTCACCTGGTGACTTTCTACAAAGTTACAATGTACAGTCTGATCACTGGGGGAGGGGAGACTGAGGAAATGACCCCTCCTCCTTATACAAAGATACAATGTACAGTCTGATCACTGGGGGAGGGGACACTGAGGAAATGACCCCTCCTCCTCCTACAAAGTTACAATGTACAGTGTGATCACTGGGGGAGGGGACACTGAGGAAATGACCCCTCCTCCTCCTACAAAGTTACAATGTACAGTGTGATCACTGGGGGAGGGGACACTGAGGAAATGACTCCTCCTCCTTCTACAAAAATACAATGTACAGTCTGATCACTGGGGGAGGGGAGACTGAGGAAATGACTCCTCCTCCTACAAAGTTACAATGTACAGTCTGATCACTGGGGCAGGGGAGACTGAGGAAATGACTCCTCCTCCTACAAAGTTACAATGTACAGTCTGATCACTGGGGCAGGGGAGACTGAGGAAATGGCTCCTCCTCCTTCTACAAAGTTACAATGTACAGTCTGATCACTGGGGGAGGGGAGACTGAGGAAACGCCTCCTCCTTCTACAAAGTTACAATGTACAGTCTGATCACTGGGGGAGGGGAGACTGAGGAAATGGCTCCTCCTCCTTCTACAAAGTTACAATGTACAGTCTGATCACTAGGGGAGGGGACACTGAGGAAATGACTCCTCCTCCTTCTACAAAGTTACAATGTACAGTCTGATCACTGGGGGAGGGGGGACTGAGGAAATGCCTCCTCCTCCTTCTACAAAGTTACAATGTACAGTCTGGTCACTGGGGGAGGAGACTGAGGAAATGACTCCTCCTCCTTCTACAAAGTTACAATGTACAGTCTGATCACTGGGGGAGGGGAGACTGAGGAAATGCCTCCTCCTCCTCCTTCTACAAAGTTACAATGTACAGTCTGATCACTGGGGGAGGGGACTGAGGAAATGCCTCCTCCTTCTACAAAGTTACAATGTACAGTCTGATCACTGGGGGAGGGGAGACTGAGGAAATGGCTCCTCCTCCTTCTACAAAGATGCATTGTACAGTCTGATCACTGGGGGAGGGGAGACTGAGGAAATGGCTCCTCCTCCTTCTACAAAGTTACATTGTACAGTCTGATCACTGGGGGAGGAGACTGAGGAAATGACTCCTCCTCCTTCTACAAAGTTACAATGTACAGTCTGATCACTGGGGGAGGGGGGACTGAGGAAATGCCTCCTTCTGCCTGCAGCAGACAAAGTCCCTGACTGGCACTCGGGAGGCTCTTCGATGATGAAATGTGCAGACAGATTGATTTGTTCTATATTAGGACATTTCTGGAATTTCTCGATGGAATTGATTGGTTGGTGGGGCTCTGTAGCAGTCATGTGACTTTCTATGGTCGGTCATTTCCTAGTTCCGGGTTGGATGGATGAAGGCTGATGTGCGGCGAATGTGGAGCCGGTTTAGTCTCCTGCGGAGAGTTCATCTGTTTTCATGATAAATCTCCTCCATTCTGTGTCCTTACATCTTCCAGAGATGAGAAGCTGCTGCTTCTTCCCGTCTTCCTGACACCATGGAAATGAAATGATCTCCTCCATGCAGCTCGCAGCTTCCCGCCATAGTCACGTCTCCTCCCATTACCTCCTCCATGCAGCTCGCAGCTTCCCGCCATAGTCACGTCTCCTCCCATTACCTCCTCCATGCAGCTCGCAGCTTCCCGCCATAGTCACATCTCCTCCCATTACCTCCTCCATGCAGCTCACAGCTTCCCTCCATAGTCACGTCTCCTCCCATTACCTCCTCCATGCAGCTCGCAGCTTCCCGCCATAGTCACGTCTCCTCCCATTACCTCCTCCATGCAGCTCGCAGCTTCCCGCCATAGTCACATCTCCTCCCATTACCTCCTCCATGCAGCTCGCAGCTTCCCGCCATAGTCACGTCTCCTCCCATTACCTCCTCCATGCAGCTCACAGCTTCCCACCATAGTCACGTCTCCTCCCATTACCTCCTCCATGCAGCTCGCAGCTTCCCGCCATAGTCACGTCTCCTCCCATTACCTCCTCCATGCAGCTTCCCGCCATAGTCACGTCTCCTCCCATTACCTCCTCCATGCAGCTTCCCGCCATAGTCACGTCTCCTCCCATTACCTCCTCCATGCAGCTCGCAGCTTCCCGCCATAGTCACGTCTCCTCCCATTACCTCCTCCATGCAGCTCGCAGCTTCCCGCCATAGTCACGTCTCCTCACATTACCTCCTCCATGCAGCTCGCAGCTTCCCACCATAGTCACGTCTCCTCCCATTACCTCCTCCATGCAGCTCGCAGCTTCCCGCCATAGTCACGTCTCCTCCCATTACCTCCTCCATGCAGCTTCCCGCCATAGTCACGTCTCCTCCCATTACCTCCTCCATGCAGCTTCCCGCCATAGTCACGTCTCCTCCCATTACCTCCTCCATGCAGCTCGCAGCTTCCCGCCATAGTCACGTCTCCTCCCATTACCTCCTCCATGCAGCTCGCAGCTTCCCGCCATAGTCACGTCTCCTCCCATTACCTCCTCCATGCAGCTTCCCGCCATAGTCACGTCTCCTCCCATTACCTCCTCCATGCAGCTCGCAGCTTCCCGCCATAGTCACGTCTCCTCCCATTACCTCCTCCATGCAGCTTCCCGCCATAGTCACGTCTCCTCCCATTACCTCCTCCATGCAGCTCGCAGCTTCCCGCCATAGTCACGTCTCCTCCCATTACCTCCTCCATGCAGCTCGCAGCTTCCCGCCATAGTCACATCTCCTCCCCATTACCTCCTCCATGCAGCTCGCAGCTTCCCGCCATAGTCACGTCTCCTCCCATTACCTCCTCCATGCAGCTTCCCGCCATAGTCACGTCTCCTCCCATTACCTCCTCCATGCAGCTTCCCGCCATAGTCACGTCTCCTCCCATTACCTCCTCCATGCAGCTCGCAGCTTCCCGCCATAGTCACGTCTCCTCCCATTACCTCCTCCATGCAGCTCGCAGCTTCCCGCCATAGTCACGTCTCCTCCCATTACCTCCTCCATGCAGCTCGCAGCTTCCCGCCATAGTCACGTCTCCTCCCATTACCTCCTCCATGCAGCTCGCAGCTTCCCGCCATAGTCACGTCTCCTCCCATTACCTCCTCCATGCAGCTTCCCGCCATAGTCACGTCTCCTCCCATTACCTCCTCCATGCAGCTTCCCGCCATAGTCACGTCTCCTCCCATTACCTCCTCCATGCAGCTCGCAGCTTCCCGCCATAGTCACGTCTCCTCCCATTACCTCCTCCATGCAGCTCGCAGCTTCCCGCCATAGTCACGTCTCCTCCCATTACCTCCTCCATGCAGCTCGCAGCTTCCCGCCATAGTCACGTCTCCTCCCATTACCTCCTCCATGCAGCTTCCCGCCATAGTCACGTCTCCTCCCATTACCTCCTCCATGCAGCTTCCCGCCATAGTCACGTCTCCTCCCATTACCTCCTCCATGCAGCTCGCAGCTTCCCGCCATAGTCACGTCTCCTCCCATTACCTCCTCCATGCAGCTCGCAGCTTCCCGCCATAGTCACGTCTCCTCCCATTACCTCCTCCATGCAGCTCGCAGCTTCCCGCCATAGTCACGTCTCCTCCCATTACCTCCTCCATGCAGCTCGCAGCTTCCCGCCATAGTCACGTCTCCTCCCATTACCTCCTCCATGCAGCTCGCAGCTTCCCGCCATAGTCACGTCTCCTCCCATTACCTCCTCCATGCAGCTTCCCGCCATAGTCACGTCTCCTCCCATTACCTCCTCCATGCAGCTTCCCGCCATAGTCACGTCTCCTCCCATTACCTCCTCCATGCAGCTCGCAGCTTCCCGCCATAGTCACGTCTCCTCCCATTACCTCCTCCATGCAGCTCGCAGCTTCCCGCCATAGTCACGTCTCCTCCCATTACCTCCTCCATGCAGCTCGCAGCTTCCCGCCATAGTCACGTCTCCTCCCATTACCTCCTCCATGCAGCTCGCAGCTTCCCGCCATAGTCACGTCTCCTCCCATTACCTCCTCCATGCAGCTTCCCGCCATAGTCACGTCTCCTCCCATTACCTCCTCCATGCAGCTTCCCGCCATAGTCACGTCTCCTCCCATTACCTCCTCCATGCAGCTTCCCGCCATAGTCACGTCTCCTCCCATTACCTCCTCCATGCAGCTTCCCGCCATAGTCACATCTCCTCCCATTACCTCCTCCATGCAGCTCGCAGCTTCCCGCCATAGTCACGTCTCCTCCCATTACCTCCTCCATGCAGCTCGCAGCTTCCCTCCATAGTCACATCTCCTCCCATTACCTCCTCCATGCAGCTCGCAGCTTCCCTCCATAGTCACGTCTCCTCCCATTACCTCCTCCATGCAGCTCGCAGCTTCCCTCCATAGTCACGTCTCCTCCCATTACCTCCTCCATGCAGCTCGCAGCTTCCCGCCATAGTCACGTCTCCTCCCATTACCTCCTCCATGCAACTCGCAGCTTCCCGCCATAGTCACATCTCCTCCCATTACCTCCTCCATGCAGCTCCCCGCCATAGTCACGTCTCGTCCCATTACCTCCTCCATGCAGCTCGCAGCTTCCCACCATAGTCACATCTCCTCCCAATAACTCCTCCATGCAGCTCACAGCTTCCCGACATAGTCACGTCTCCTCCCATTACCTCCTCCATGCAGCTCACAGCTTCCCGCCATAGTCACATCCCCTCCCAATCACTCCTCCATGCAGCTCACAGCTTCCCGCCATAGTCACGTCTCCTCCCATTACCTCCTCCATGCAGCTCGCAGCTTCCTGCCATAGTCACATCTCCTCCCATTACCTCCTCCATGCAGCTCGCAGCTTCCCGCCATAGTCACATCTCCTCCCATTACCTCCTCCATTCAGCTCGCAGCTTCCCGCCATAGTCACATCTCCTCCCATTACCTCCTCCATGCAGCTCGCAGCTTCCCGCCATAGTCACATCTCCTCCCATTACCTCCTCCATGCAGCTCGCAGCTTCCCGCCATAGTCACATCTCCTCTCATTACCTCCTCCATGCAGCTCGAAGCTTCCCGCCATAGTCACATCTCCTCCCAATCACTCCTCCATGCAGCTCACAGCTTCCCGCCATAGTCACATTGCCTCCCATTATCTCCTCCATGCAGCTTCCCGCCATAGTCACATCTCCTCCCAATACCTCCTCCATGCAGCTCGCAGCTTCCGGCCATAGTCACATCTCCTCTCATTACCTCCTCCATGCAGCTCACAGCTTCCCGCCATAGTCACATCTCCTCCTAATAACTCCTCCATGCAGCTCGCAGCTTCCCGACATAGTCACGTCTCCTCCCATTACCTCCTCCATGCAGCTCGCAGCTTCCCACCATAGTCACATCTCCCATTACCTCCTCCATGCAGCTCACAGCTTCCCGCCATAGTCACGTCTCCTCCCATTACCTCCTCCATGCAGCTTCCCGCCATAGTCACGTCTCCTCCCATTACCTCCTCCATGCAGCTTCCCGCCATAGTCACGTCTCCTCCCATTACCTCCTCCATGCAGCTCGCAGCTTCCCGCCATAGTCACATCTCCTCCCAATCACTCCTCCATGCAGCTCCCAGCTTCCCGCCATAGTCACGTCTCCTCCCATTATCTCCTCCATGCAGCTCGCAGCTTCCTGCCATAGTCACATCCCCTCCCATTACCTCCTCCATGCAGCTCGCAGCTTCCCGCCATAGTCACCTCTCCTCCGATTACTTCCTCCATGCAGCTCACAGCTTCCTGCCATAGTCACATCTCCTCCCATTACTTCCTCCATGCAGCTCGCAGCTTCCCGGCATAGTCACATCTCCTCCCATTACCTCCTCCATGCAGCTCGCAGCTTCCCGCCATAGTCACATCTCCTCCCAATAACTCCTCCATGCAGCTTCCAGCTTCCTGCCATAGTCACATCTCCTCCCATTACCTCCTCCATGCAGCTCGCAGCTTCCCGCCATAGTCACATCTCCTCCCAATAACTCCTCCATGCAGCTCGCAGCTTCCCGCCATAGTCACGTCTCCTCCCATTACCTCCTCCATGCAGCTCGCAGCTTCCCGCCATAGTCACGTCTCCTCCCATTACCTCCTCCATGCAGCTCGCAGCTTCCCGCCATAGTCACGTCTCCTCCCATTACCTCCTCCATGCCGCTACAGCGGGACGCCGCATGCAGGCCACATAACCCAACCGTTAAAGAGGGACCCCGCATACAGTCCACTGCATCCAACCGCTTCAGCGGGACGCCGCATGCAGGCCACTTCACCCGACCGCTACAGAGGGACGCCGCATGCAGGCCACTTCACCCAACCGCTACAGAGGGACGTCGCATGCAGGCCACATAACCCAACCGTTAAAGAGGGACCCCGCATACAGTCCACTGCATCCAACCGCTTCAGCAGGACGCCGCATGCAGGCCACTTCACCCTACCTGTAAGTAAATAAATATAATGGTGCCTATGGAAAGAAAGAGAAAAAATAGAGAAAAAATAGAGAAAAAATATATAAAATAATCCGCTCCGTGAGGACGTCGATGACGAAACGCGTAGGGCGGAGCTTGATTGATGTGACGTCATTACGTTTCGCAGCGAGCTACTGCGCATGGGTCGAGTGGCAGGGTTCGTTTTCATTGTGATTCCTGTATGCTGCTGACGCCGGTGTCGGCTGGGACACCTTTTGAGATAAGTGCAATGAGTGCCTAATAAAGGAAGCTGTTTTATAATAATAATGCACCATGAAGTTCTTTTGTTTCTTCCGAGTGTCTGGCATTTCCCCTCTTGGATACGACTAGGGTAACTTTTTTGGAGAAGTGGATTTCCTTGATGGGATTTGATTCCAGAGCATTCGCTCCATTTGAAATTGGTCAGCTTGGATCTGGGTTCTGCAGAATATTACTCCCTGAAGACACATCCATGTCATTCATTACTCTGCTGGTCACCCCGGAGCAATATATGCTTCAGTCTTCATAGCTCTGGTGGGTTTATTTAGTATTTTTGGTGGTGGATTGTCACATTTATATTTTTTTTGTGCACGTTTTTTGGATCTGTATGACACATCTCAAATTTTGGACTGTTTGTTTGGACATTTTTTATATAAAAAAAAAATTTTATATGTATTTATAAATATTATTTACATGGATAATATTTTATAGATTTTTTTTGATTCACAGATATATTTTAATATTTATTTACTAGCGCAAATTATATATTGTGTTATGTGCCACTTCACCCGACCGCTACAGAGGGACGCCGCATGCAGGCCACTTCACCCGTCCGCTACAGAGGGACGTCGCATGCAGGCCACTTCACCCGTCCGCTACAGAGGGACGTCGCATGCAGGCCACTTCACCCGACCGCTACAGAGGGACGTCGCATGCAGGCCACTTCACCCGACCGCTACAGAGGGACGCCGCATGCAGGCCACTTCACCCGACCACTACAGAGGGACGCCGCATGCAGGCCACTTCACCCGACCGCTACAGAGGGACGTCGCATGCAGGCCACTTCACCCGACCACTACAGAGGGACGCCGCATGCAGGCCACTTCACCCGACCGCTACAGAGGGACGTCGCATGCAGGCCACTTCACCCGACCGCTACAGAGGGACGTTGCATGCAGGCCACTTCACCCGACCGCTACAGAGGGACGTCGCATGCAGGCCACATAACCCGACCGCTACAGAGGGACGTCGCATGCAGGCCACTTCACCCGACCGCTACAGAGGGACGTCGCATGCAGGCCACTTCACCCGACCGCTACAGAGGGACGTCGCATGCAGGCCACTTCACCCGACCGCTACAGAGGGACGTCGCATGCAGGCCACTTCACCCGACCGCTACAGAGGGACGCCGCATGCAGGCCACTTCACCCGACCGCTACAGAGGGACGTCGCATGCAGGCCACATAACCCAACCGCTACAGAGGGACGTCGCATGCAGGCCACTTCACCCGACCGCTACAGAGGGACGTCGCATGCAGGCCACTTCACCCGTCCGCTACAGAGGGACGCCACATGCAGGCCACTTCACCCGTCCGCTACAGAGGGACGCCACATGCAGGCCACTTCACCCGACCGCTACAGAGGGACGTCGCATGCAGGCCACTTCACCCGACCGCTACAGAGGGACGCCGCATGCAGGCCACTTCACCCGTCCGCTACAGAGGGACGCCGCATGCAGGCCACTTCACCCGACCGCTACAGAGGGACGCCGCATGCAGGCCACTTCACCCGTCCGCTACAGAGGGACGTCGCATGCAGGCCACTTCACCCGACCGCTACAGAGGGACGCCGCATGCAGGCCACTTCACCCGACCGCTACAGAGGGACGTCGCATGCAGGCCACTTCACCCGACCGCTACAGAGGGACGTCGCATGCAGGCCACTTCACCCGACCGCTACAGAGGGACGTCGCATGCAGGCCACTTCACCCGACCGCTACAGAGGGACGTCGCATGCAGGCCACTTCACCCGACCGCTACAGAGGGACGCCGCATGCAGGCCACTTCACCCGACCGCTACAGAGGGACGTCGCATGCAGGCCACTTCAACCGTCCGCTACAGAGGGACGCCGCATGCAGGCCACTTCACCCGTCCGCTACAGAGGGACGCCGCATGCAGGCCACTTCACCCAACCGCTACAGCGAATGTCTCCATCCCAAGCATCCATCCATCCATGTCTCCATCCCAAGCATCCATCCATCCATGTCTCCATCCATCCATCCATCCATGTCTCCTTCCATCTATCCATGTCTCCATCCATCCACCCATGTCTCCATCCATCTATCCATCCATCCATGTCTCCTTCCATCCATCCATGTCTCCATCCATCCATCCATGTCTCCATCCATCCATCCATGTCTCCATCCATCCATCCATGTCTCCTTCCATCCATCCATGTCTCCATCCATCCATCCATCCATCCATGTCTCCTTCCATCCATCCATGTCTCCTTCCATCCATCCATGTCTCCATCCATCCATCCATGTCTCCATCCATCCATCCATGTCTCCTTCCATCCATCCATGTCTCCATCCATCCATCCATGTCTCCATCCATCCATCCATCCACCCATGTCTCCATCCATCTATCCATCCATCCATGTCTCCTTCCATCTATCCATGTCTCCTTCCATCCATCCATGTCTCCATCCATCCATGTCTCCATCCATCCATCCATGTCTCCTTCCATCCATCCATGTCTCCATCCATCCATCCATGTCTCCATCCATCCATCCATGTCTCCTTCCATCCATCCATGTCTCCATCCATCCATCCATGTCTCCATCCATCCATCCATGTCTCCTTCCATCCATCCATGTCTCCATCCATCCATCCATGTCTCCTTCCATCTATCCATCCATGTCTCCATCCATCCATCCTTTCCTCCATCCATCCATCCATGTCTCCTTCCATCCTTTCCTCCATCCATCCATCCATCCATCCGTCCATGTCTCCATCCATCTCATCCATCCATCCATCCATGTCTCCATCCATGTCTCCTTCCATCCCTTTCCTCCATCCATCCATCCATGTCTCCTTCCATCCTTTCCTCCATCCATCCATCCATCCATCCGTCCATGTCTCCATCCATCCATGTCTCCATCCATGTCTCCTTCCATCCTTTCCTCCATCCATCCATCCATCCGTCCATGTCCCCATCCTTTCCTCCATCCATCCATCCATGTCTCCTTCCATCCCTTTCCTTCATCCATCCATCTATCCATGTCTCCATCCATCCATCCTTTCCTCCATCCATCCATCCATGTCTCCTTCCATCCATCCATGTCCCCATCCCTCCATCCATCCATGCCCCCATCCATCCATGTCCCCATCCCTCCATCCATCCCTCCCTCCATCCATGTCCCCATCCCTCCATCCATCCCTCCCTCTCCATGCTTTATTTTGTAGAGAAATCATTTTGAGGCCCGAGGCTGAGCGGTGTCCCCCCTACACGGAACATTCATACAGGGAGGTGCGCGGTGCCCCGGGACAGAGAGACTCTGTATATCACTCAGCTACATGCACCGCACATCTCCCTCCGGGGTTCCTCCTTAACGTGGACCTTCCACAAGGACAATTCTGCCACAAAGTCAGTGTGAGCCGTAAACGGCCTTCAGCGCGGCTCCTGTTGCTGGAGGTGGCCATTTTGTTGAAGCCCAGCAGTCAAAGCGGAACTAAACCTTCCTCTCCTGTACAGCCCAGGAAGCCGCCATTGGATCTGCAGTTGCCATGGAGTTGCACGTGGGATCAGTTATGACTCTTGATGATTTTGTTGAGAACACAAGCAACTGTGACAGTCGGCGTTCCTGGCCGATAATGTCGCTGTTAGCTGACACTGTCCAATCCATGGGTTTAGTTCCACTTCAGACTGTCGGCAGATTGGCCTCTAAAAATAGAGAGCAACTGAGCATGTGCAGAGGGGGTGGGGCAGAGTATTGTTGGACTGCACCCACTATAGGCACACATCTATGTAGTACCCGCTATGTTAGATAGGGGGAGCTAGATGGAGTCAAGAGAGGCTCTGCAGATCAGTCCCTTGATACCTCCCTCTGCTCTAGAATTTTAGAGAAGAGTTTAGAAGTCAGTGGGCAGGGGTGAGGAGGGGCTGGTCTGCATACTCAAGGGACTCTGGCCAATCCCCAGGCAGGAGGCTTGGCATGGGGTCAGGACAGCCCTAAAGTATGACCGAGCCTGCTCAGAGGCAGCAAGAGATGTGAGGAAGGTGGAGATGCAGGAGCCTGGGAGGAGGCCCGGTGGGAAGTGGCCTACCTACAGGCTAGGACCTGGACAGGAGGATCACTCAGACTCACCAGTTCCTGGGGGGAGGACTACCCGAGGCGCCAACAAAGGAGCCAGCCCAGCAGAAGACCTGAAGGCAGCCACCTACCTACACCAGCTCACAGGACTGAGACTGAGTGGTCCTACACCCCCTGGGCCAGCGAAGGGGCAAAGAGCGCTCTGGGGGGAAACCTGACTCACTGCTTACCCGGGACTAAGGAGGCAAGCACTGGTTTCCCTTGTCCACGGATTCCTCCAGACAGCTGGATGGAGGACAACGGTCTGGGGTCTGAGGTGGTACCCTGGGAGAGGTGGAGAGTTCGGTGCTGAGGAGTTGTCCTCACATTGCTGTCCCTTGGGCATCCCATACACCCCCCAACCCCAGCCAATTCAATTCTCCTAATAAAATCCAGAAGAACCGAGGACTGGTCACTGTCACTGTTGCCTGGCAATGCAGGACTATAGGGGGACCCCAATCTCTAGTGACTCCTAAGGGGTAGTGCTACAGTTACATTTCCAAGCTAGACCTGCAGAAGGGGCCGACCTCATCCAGCAGGACCAACGTCATCCAGCAAGACCGAAGTCATCCAGCAGGACCGACGTCATCCAGCAGGACCGACGTCATCCAGCAAGACCGAAGTCATCCAGCAGGACTGAAGTCATCCAGCAGGACCGACGTCATCCAGCAGGACCGACGTCATCCAGCAAGACCGACGTCATCCAGCAGGACCGACATCATCCAGCAGGACCGACGTCATCCAGCAGGACCGACATCATCCAGCAGGACCGACATCATCCAGCAGGACCGACGTCATCCAGCAGGACCGACGTCATCCAGCAAGACCGAAGTCATTCAGCAGGAACGATGTCATGCAGCAGGACCGATGTCATCCATCAGGACCGAAGTCATCCAGCAGGACCAACATCATCCAGCAGGACCGAAGTCATCCAGCAGGACCGAAGTCATCCAGCAGGATCGACGTCATCCAGCAGGACCGAAGTCATCCAGCAGGACCGACGTCATCCAGCAGCACCAAAGTCATCCAGCAGGACCGATGTCATCCAGCATGACCAACCTCATCCAGCAAGACCGAAGTCATCCAGCAGGACTGACGTCATCCAGCAGGACCGACGTCATCCAGCAAGACCAAAGTCATTCAGTAAGAATGATGTCATGCAGCAGGACCGATGTCATCCAACAGAACCGAAGTCATCCAGCAGGATCGACGTCATCTAGCAGGATCGACGTCATCCAGCAGGACTGAAGTCATCCAGCAGGATCGACGTCATCCAGCAGGACCGAAGTCATCCAGCAGGACCGACGTCATCCAGCAGGACCGACGTCATCCAGCAGGACCAAAATCATCATATCACGCCTGGACAGCGGTAGTAGCCCCGAGTTGAGGGCAGCGCCTGCCCAGGGACATGGAGTGCAGCCTGGCTGGTCCAACCCAAGGGGCCACTTGGAGGAGTGTAGACGTAGGCCCTACACTAGAACCTCTCCTATGGAACCTCTCCTCTGGATCCTCTCCTCTGGAATCTCTCCTCTGGACCCTCTCCTCTGGACCCTCTCCGCTATAATCTCTCCTCTGGAACCTCTCCTCTGTAATCTCTCCTCTGGACCCTCTCCTCTGGAACCTCTCCTCTGGAACCATTCCTATGTAACCTCTCCTCTGGAATCTCTCCTCTGGACCCTCTCCTCTGGAACCTCTCCTCTGTAATCTCTCCTCTGGAACCACTCCTCTGCAACCTCTCCTCTGGAACCTCCCCTCTGGAACCTCTGCTCTGGAACCTCTCCTCTGTAATCTCTCCTCTGGAACCTCTCCTCTGTAATCTCTCCTCTGGAACCACTCCTCTGCAACCTCTCCTCTGGAACCTCCCCTCTGGAACCTCCCCTCTGGATCCTCTCCTCTGGAACCTCTCCTCTGTAATCTCTCCTCTGGACCCTCTCCTCTGGAACCTCTCCTCTGGAACCATTCCTATGTAACCTCTCCTCTGGAATCTCTCCTCTGGACCCTCTCCTCTGGAACCTCTCCTCTGTAATCTCTCCTCTGGAACCACTCCTCTGCAACCTCTCCTCTGGAACCTCCCCTCTGGAACCTCTGCTCTGGAACCTCTCCTCTGTAATCTCTCCTCTGGAACCTCTCCTCTGTAATCTCTCCTCTGGAACCACTCCTCTGCAACCTCCCCTCTGGAACCTCCCCTCTGGATCCTCTCCTCTGGAACCTCTCCTCTAGAACTTCCCCTCTGTAATCTCTCCTCTGGACTCTCTCCTCTGGAACCTCTCCTCTGGAACCACTCCTCTGCAACCTCTCCTCTGGAACCTCTCCCTACCCCTAGTGCTGTCCCTGGCAGGCAGGTATCCGGTCCCTACACTACACACTTCACAGATACGGGGCACAATCTGGGGGCAAAAGACTCTGCTTGACCTGAACATTGGCCACCAGCACTGTAGCCGTCCTGAACATCACTCCAGGGGACCAGGGAAACCATAAAGAGACCAAGATTCTCTGGACTTCCTCTCCAGCAGCAATACCCCTCCAGATGAGCGCCACCTACAGTGGAGGAAAGGGACTGCACCTGCCTACACTTCGATACCCCAAATTCGGGAACCTAAACTGGCCAATCAGTGAACACACCTCAGCAAGGCCACCCCAACAATACCAGCAGCAGCCTGCAGACAGGGGGCAGTATTTGGCTCCTTCCTACTCCAGTAACCATTGGAAAGTCCAAGGAATGTTCTTTGAATAGAATCCTCTCAGGGTGTCGCTGGCTGAATTCTAGAGCCTGACATGAGCTGCTGGATTCTGTTGGGTGCTGAGAACGCAGACTGGAACGTCTCCAGGAATCTGCAAATATATAAACTTTCCTCATTTCTTCAAAATGTACAAATTATTTTAGTATGTGATGACAAACGAACGCCTGGAATCCCAGCAGTGGCTGCGATCGATCGTTCTACCTGAAATCCATGTACTAGACGTGAGATTCAATTTATTACCAATCAAAATTCGGACAAAATTTTCATTATTCAGAGATTCCGAATCATTGTAGTAACAAATTTCAACAAATCCGAAATAAATTATAATGAAACAAAATAATGTAACAACATCATTAATTGTCCAAATTTATTCCTTACTGTATTTGTTACAATATGTTTCCATTTTGAATTTGAATTTATTTTCGGATTCATTTTTGAATCCGAAAATAAATTCAAATTCAAAATGGAAACATATTGTAACAAATACAGTAAGGAATAAAAGAGAAGAAAGATGATTCCTACCGAGGCTGCCGAATAGAATAGAAGAAAACAGAACTGAATAGAATAGAAAAGAATAGAATAAAATAGAGCAAATATAGCCGTCTCCTGAAATTCAAAATGCAGACTGATTTGATTACACTGAATATATCTTCAATCTCTCCCTCTCTTCCGGCGCATTCCCCTCCCCTCTGAAACATGCGCACATCACCCCCATACCTAAAAATCCCTCCCTGGATCCCACTGACCTGAACAACCTCAGACCCATCTCCCTGCTGCCATTTACATCCAAACTCCTCGAGCGCTTAGTCTACAATCGCCTGAGTTCCCACCTCACCGACACCAACCTCCTCGACCCCCTACAGTCCGGCTTCTGTCCCCTACACTCCACCGAAACCCCCCTACACTCCACCGAAACCCCCCTACACTCCACCGAAACCCCCCTACACTCCACCGAAACCCCCCTACACTCCACCGAAACCCCCCTACACTCCACCGAAACCGCCCTACACTCCACCGAAACCGCCCTACACTCCACCGAAACCACCCTACACTCCACCGAAACCCCCCTACACTCCACCGAAACCGCCCTACACTCCACCGAAACTGCCCTACACTCCACCGAAACCGCCCTACACTCCACCGAAACCCCCCTACACTCCACCGAAACCACCCTACACTCCACCGAAACCCCCCTACACTCCACCGAAACCGCCCTACACTCCACCGAAACCACCTTACTCACCTCACCAGCGACCTGCTAACCGCCAAAGCTAACGGCCACTACTCTGTCCTCCTACTCCTCGACCTCTCCGCGGCCTTCCACACCCCCTCCTCCTTACTAAACTACACTCCCTCGGCCGCAGAGACTCCGCCCTCTCCTGGCTCTCCTCCTACCTATCACAACACTCCTTCAGTGTTACCTATAACGCTGCCACCTCCCTCTCACTCCCCCTCTCTGTTGGGGTCCCTCAAGGCTCTGTCCTCGGGCCCCTTCTCTTCTCCATCTACACCTCCTCCCTTGGCCAACTCATACACTCTCACGGCTTCAACTACCACCTCTATGCCGACGACACACAAATCTATCTCTCAACCCCCCACCTCACCCCCTCGGTCTCCGCCCCTCACCTCACCCCTTCAGTCTCCGCCCGAATCACACACCTACTGAACGACATATCAGACTGGATGTCACTCCACTTCCTCAAATTAAACCTTTCCAAAACCGAGCTCCTAGTCTTCCCCCCAGCCCGTGCCCCCCCCCCCCCCCACTGACTTCTCCATCACGTCCAACATCAGTCCCGCCCCACAAGCCAAAGTCCTAGGTGTCACCCTGGACTCAAACCTGTCCTTCCAACCCCATGTCCAATCACTAACAAACTCATGCAGGCTCCACTACTGCAACTCCCTCCTCACTGGCCTGCCTCGCCACAGGCTATCCCCGCTTCAGTCCATCCTGAATACAGCGGCCAGACTCATCCGCCTTACCAACTGCTCCGTATCCGCCACCCCCCTCTGTCACTCCCTCCACTGGCCTCCGTTCAGCGCCCTCCACCCCTCTCTGCCAATCCCTCCACTGGCCTCCACTCAGTGTCCTCCACCCCTCTCTGCCAATCCCTCCACTGGCCTCCACTCAGTGTCCTCCACCCCTCTCTGCCAATCCCTCCACTGACCTCCACTCAGTGTCCTCCACCCCTCTCTGCCAATCCCTCCACTGGCCTCCACTCAGTGTCCTCCACCCCCCTCTGCCAATCCCTCCACTGGCCTCCATTCAGTGTCCTCCACCCCTCTCTGCCAATCCCTCCACTGGCCTCCATTCAGTGTCCTCCACCCCTCTCTGCCAATCCCTCCACTGGCCTCCACTCTGTGTCCTCCATCCCTCTCTGCCAATCCCTCCACTGGCCTCCACTCAGTGTCCTCCACCCCTCTCTGCCAATCCCTCCACTGGTCTCCACTCAGTGTCCTCCACCCCTCTCTGCCAATCCCTCCACTGGCCTCCACTCAGTGTCCTCCACCCCTCTCTGCCAATCCCTCCACTGGTCTCCACTCAGTGTCCTCCACCCCTCTCTGCCAATCCCTCCACTGGACTCCACTCAGTGTCCTCCACCCCTCTCTGCCAATCCCTCCACTGGCTTCCGATTGCCCAACGGATCAAATTCAAACTACTAACATTGACGTACAAAGCCGTCCACCATACTGCCCCGAACTACATCACCGACCTGATATCCAAATACCACCCAGCATGCACACTCCGCTCCTCACAAGACCTCCTTCTCTCTAGTTCCCTGGTCTCCTCCTCCCATGCCCGACTGCAGGACTTCTCCAGGGCTTCCCCCATCCTCTGGAACTCACTGCCCCAACCCATCAGACTGTCACCTACTCTCCTTTAGGTGCACCCTGAAAACCCATCTCTTCAGGAAAGCCTACCCCACCCTCACCTAAAAACTGACCTCCCACCACTCCATCCCCCACAGCCACTTCCTCCTGTACCACTATCCCCTCCCTCCTAGATTGTAAGCTCCCAGGATCAGGGCCCTCGCACCCCTCATGTATTGTATTGTTACCGTATTGTCTCATGTTCTGTCCCCACTATAATGTACAGCGCTGAGCAAACCTTCTGCCGCCATATAAATCCTGTATAATAATAATAATAATAATAATAATGATAAAACGAATATTTCTAACTTAACGAACAAATCCAGAACGCAGCGAATGTTTCCGTCGCGCCCATCCACACTGCACAGTATTGTAGAGCCGTATTATTATACATATTATGGAGAACGATCCTGCAGTTGGGTTCCTATAAATTCAATTTCTTCCACTAATCTGAGCAGAGCCGTGTGTGACACCATCAGAGCCGTGTGTGTGACACCATCAGAGCCCTGTGCATGACACCATCAGAGCCGTGTGTGTGACACCATCAAAGCCCTGTGCATGACACCATCAGAGCCGTGTGTGTGACACCATCAAAGCCCTGTGCATGACACCATCAGAGCCGTGTGTGTGACACCATCAGAGCAGTGTGTGTGACACCATCAGAGCAGTGTGTGTGACACCATCAAAGCCCTGTGCATGACACCATCAGAGCCGTGTGTGTGACACCATCAGCCGTGTGTGTAACACCATCAGAGCCGTGTGTGTGACACCATCAGAGCCATGTGTGTGACACCATCAGAGCCGTGTGTGTGACACCATCAGAGCTGTGTGTGTGACACCATCAAAGCCCTGTGCATGACACCATCAGAGCCGTGTGTGTGACACCATCAGAGCCATGTGTGTGACACCATCAAAGCCCTGTGCATGACACCATCAGAGCCGTGTGTGTGACACCATCAGCCGTGTGTGTGACACCATCAGAGCCGTGTGTGTGACACCATCATAGCCATGTGTGTGACACCATCAGAGCCCTGTGCGTGACACCATCAGAGGTGTGTGTGTGACACCATCAGAGCCATGCGTGTGACACCATCAGTGTAGTAAATCCATCCCATAATAGTAAATCGAACACTTAGCCACGGTGCGACGTTCGGCCTATAATGTCATCGATGATTCCAGACATGACAGCGGCAGACACAACGATTCTTCTCACATTGGTGGGAGGTTATGAATGGGAACATCTGGAAGTCGTTTCCATGTATTGATGAGGGTCGGCTTCCACTACACGGAGACATTGATGACCATGACAGGGGTGACAAGACGCAGCCTCCATCCATGGCCCAGAGCCAGCCTCCCTCCATCGCCCAGAGCCGGCCTCCCTCCATCGCCCAGAGCCGGCCTCCATTGTCAATACAGAGATCCCTGCAGTGAGCGAACGTACGGTATCAGGACGATTACCCTCCATCACACACGAGGGACGAAAGGTCGAGGGGCTTACCGACTGGAGTCAATAGAGATTGCCAAGAGCCGGCTCATGAAATGCCAAATGACGTGTTACCATGGACACCCCGGCCTCCACCAGATGGGGCACATGTGACATTTCACAACCTCTCCTTCATTCTTTAATGATTTTATTACACGGATTCCCCTCACAAAATAATAAAACATTTCCTTCCCGGCTCAAAGTCCTTGACAGCCATTTAAACGAATGTGAACCGTAGAGAAGCTGGAACGGGTGACCTTCGTCCTCCTACTTACATAACCCCATGTTGTGGAACACAAGCTGTACAGAAGACATCATGGGGGTCGTTCTTCAAGGTTAATCCAACCACTGAAATGTCTTCTGTGTGAAATATCTTCACAACAACGGGATGGGTGATCGACCAACCAGGTATATCGATTGTTACCTCTGTAGAAGGGAGAGGAGGAAAGGGTTACACAACCCAACTGCCTGTTTATCTGACGGTCGGAATGGTCACAGGTTGGTTGAGAAGCACCTAACCGGCTGGTCAGTTTGTTACTCAAGAAGGCTTGGCCAGGGGCTTGTCTGGTAAGGTCAGGTCTGGAGGCCACAAAATCCTGGAGACCCTGAAGGTCTGCAAATAGAAAATGTGTTCAGAAAACAATCAACAAACACGGGACATAGTCAGGCTGAAATTAGACACAAGTCCACCTAGTTCAACCAATAGACAACCTCCATACAGTGAAGGAAATGTGTATTTGCTCCCCTGCTGATGTTGAATGTTCGCCCCTCACAAAGAAATGATCGGTCTAAACATCGAATGTTCGCTGTATTGTAACACTGAGAGACAGAATATTTATTCATTTCAGGAACTTATATAGCATCGTCAATTTACGCAGCGCTTTACATATATATTATATATTCACATCAGTCCCCGCCCCCGAGGGGCGTACAATCTAAGGTAGAATACAACAACAAATTCAGCAGAAATGCGTCTAACAAATGATGACAGATCTGCATGTTCATGAGGGAAAGAAGGATTTGATCCCCTTCACAAAACATGACTTAGTACTTGGTGGCCAATCCCTTGTTGGCAATCACAGAGGTCAGACGTTTCCTGGAGTTGGCCCCCAGGTTCGCACACATCTCAGGAGGGATTTTGGCCCACTCCTCTTGGCAGATCCCCTCCAAGTCATTAAGGTTTGGTGGCTGACATTTGGCAACTCAAACTTTCAGCTCCCTCCACAGATTTTCAATCGGATGAAGGTCTGGAGACTGGCTAGGCCACTCCAGGACCTTAATGTGCTTCTTCTTGAGCCGCTCCTTTGTTGCCTTGGCCGTGTGTTTTGGGTCATTGTCATGCTGGAACACCCATCCACCACCCATTTTCAATGCCCTGGCTGAGGAAAGAAGGTTCTCACCCAAGATTTGAGGGTACATTGCCCTGCCCATCGTCCCTTTGATGCGGTGCAGTTGTCCTGTCCCCTTAGCAGAAAAACACCCTTAAAGCAGAATGTTTCCACCACCATGTTTCACAGTTGGGATGGTGTTCTTGGGGTCATAGGCAGCATTCCTCCTCCTCCAAACACGGCGAGTTGAGTTGATGCCAAAGAGCTGGATTTTGGTCTCCTCTGACCACAACACTTCCCACCAGTCCTCCTCTGCATCATTCAGATGTTCAGTGGCAGACTTCTGACGGGCCTGGACATGTGCTTTCTTGAGCAGAGGGACCTTGCGGGCACTGCAGGATTTCAGTCCTTGTCGGCGTAGTGTGTTACCAATTGTTTTCTTGGTGACTGTGGTCCCAGCTGCCTGGAGATCATTGACAAGATCCTCACGTGTAGTTCTGGGATGATTCCTCACTGTTCTCATGATCATTGACACTCCACGAGGTGAGATCTTGCATGGTGCACCAGACCTAGGGAGACTGACACTTGTTTTGTGTTTCTTCCATTTGTGAATGATTGCACCAACTGTTGTCACCTTCTCACCAAGCTGCTTGGCCATAGTTTGGTAGCCCAGTCCAGCCTTGTGTAGGTCTACCATCTTGTCCCTGACCTCCTTGGACAGCTCTTTGGTCTTTGCCATGGTGGAGAGTTAGGAATCTGATGGTTTGATGGCTCCTGTGGACAGGTGTCTTTTATACAGGTAACACAATGAGATTAGCAGCACTCCCTTTAAGAGACTGCTTCTAATCTCAGCTTGTTACCTGTATGAGAGACACCTGGGAGCCAGAAATCCTGCTGAATGATAGGGGATCAAATCCTTCTTTCCCTCATGAACATGCAGATCAGTCATCATTTGTTAGACGCATTTCTGCTGAATTTGTTGTTGTATTCTGTCTCTCAGTGTTACACCGAACATTCCATTGTTAGACCGATCGTTTCTGTGTGAGGGGCGAACATTCCATTGTTGGACCGATCGTTTCTGTGTGAGGGGCGAACATTCAGCATCAGCAGGGGAGCAAATACACATTTCCTGCACTGTATACAATCCTATACCCACAGCTGATCCAGAGGATGGTCAAACATAGACTACACTGGACACTACTCAATGAGGAGCTCACAGCTAAGCTGGAAGGTACAGTCCCCAAATTCCACAAGGTCCGGGAACCAGGGGCCACACATTTCCCACCACCCAACTTTGACCACCATCTCCTCAAACTACGACGTGATCTATTCACCTCCTTTACTAAATACAGTTGCTCAGAATTGTCCAAGGTCAAACCCCCCCCCATCCCCAATTCTTTCCCCTTCTCCCTTTATCCCCATGTTGTCTCTCCTTTGTTGAGACCCCTTTCCATTCTACCTTCACTATTCCTACTAAATTGGTTGCAATATACAACGCTCCCGTCGTTACCCTCGTATTGTTCATACCAACACATGTTCAAACAACAATATTGTCTACATATTCTCTGTACAAACGTCTGACTCTGCAACCTTACTGATTTTTTTTTCAGAACTTTCATTAAAGAAGATTGAAAGAGAAAATCGAGTGTTTCCAGATACCCCCCGTTGTCGGTTATCTCCTTTTAACAACCTCCCTGCGTATGTATGCAAAGTTCCAGAACCATCCCTTCATTGGTCCACCTCTTGGTTGATCCATCCCTTGATCAATCCATCCCTTGGTTTATTTGCCCTTGATTGGTTCATATCACAGTTGATCCATCCCTTAACTGGTCCATCGCTTGGTTTATCCGCCCTTGATTGGTACATCCATTGGTTTATCCATCTTTGATTGGTTCATATCATAGTTGTTTCATCCCTTGACTGGTCAATCCCTTGGTTTATCCGCCATTGATTGGTACATCCCTTAGTTTATCCGCCCTTGATTGGTTCATATCATAGTTGATCCATCCCTTGGTTGATCCATCCTTTGGTTGATCCATCCTTTTGTTGGTCCGTCCCTTAACTGCTCCATCCCTTGATTGGTACATTCGTTGGTTTATTCGCCCTTGAGTGGTTCATATCATAGTTGATCCATCACTTGGTTGATCCATCCTTTGGTTGATCCATCCTTTTGTTGGTCCGTCCCTTGGCTGCTCCATCCCTTGATTGGTCCATCTGTTGGTTTATCCGCCCTTGATTGGTTCACATCATAGTTGATCCATCCCTTGGTTGATCCATCCTTTTGTTGGTCCATCCCTTGGCTCCTCCATCCCTTGATTGGTCCATCCATTGGTTCATTCAACCTTTTTTTGATCTATCCCTTTATTGGTCCATCCCTTGATTGGGCCATCCCTTGGATGATCCATCCCTTGATTGATCCATCCCTTGGTTTATCTGCCCTAGATTGGTCCAAATCTTAGTTGATCCATCCTTTGGTTGATCCATCATTTTGTTGGTCCATCCCTTGGCTGATACATCCCTTGATTGGTCTATCTCTTGGCTGATCTATGCTTTGACCAATCCATCTTCATGGCTGTAATAAGGAAGTTTGCTATTTAAAAAAAAAGAAATCAGATGCAAATCACTGAATGACTTGGGTGGGTGGCATCAGCCAAGCGGTGACATTGTTTATGGTGATCACGTATTATTTATTGGACTGGTCACTCTATCAGTCCCAGCCTCCAGTAGGGACACTGGGGTGAAGGCATTTGCATCTTTGCCGTCAGCCCTCTGTAGTTTATTGCTTTGTTCCCTCTGTTGGGCCTGCGTCCTCCATTCCTCCACACAGCCCGTACTTCTCATTAAATAGGACTTACTATGGGAGGCAGCAGACGCCAATCCCACCAATCATTATGATTTAGCTCCTTGTGACAAATCCAGGCAGCAATTTGTTTAATGTGGTTTGTAGTGATGTGTTTTTTATGTCTTCTGTTTTTCCCAGAACACAGAGCGGTTTGTACAGCAAGCAACGCTAAATAATTAAAGTCTGACGTTTTGAAGCCAACAAGCGTGTTTGTAGAAGACGTTCTCCTTCCGTATCTTCTAATGACGGGAAGATCTGTGAGTGACGAAAAGACGAGGAGATTTCTTCATCAGAATTCTGTGCTGAGTTGTAATGTTTCTTATTGTGATTTGTAACATATGAATGTGTGATGTTCGATCCCCGCTCTGCATTGTATCTCATTAAGTGAGCTTCAGCTTATGATTTATATTTGTATTTCTTTTTTTTGCTGGAATGTTTATGGAAATACATAACTATTCATACTTATGGATGGAATACGGGACAATTACGGAAGTAGGAGTGTCACCGGAACAGGTGTCCCCATCTGAGGATTTCACATCTATTCCCATTTCAGTGACAACACTAAAGTTGTGGATTTCCTGTCACTTTCCAGGAGGAGAATCTTCCCAGCAGAGATGTGGACAGTAATATAAACACGACAGGTTTTTAAAGCAAAAAAAAATGTTGTGGCTTTTTATGAACTCTATTGATTTATCCTGTCAGACTCCAGACTGCCATTCCAGTAGAAGTTCCTGTTATAGGATCAAAGAAAATCCAGACACGTCATGGAGAAGAGAGGAGTCATTTATAATATTAGAAGCACAATATTCCCAAACACACACTTTCCTGAAAATGGCTGGAAATGTATATGGGTGCTTCAGAGACCACCAGCTGGAAACCGAAGACATCCCAAGCGAGAAAGGTCACCGGCACACCGAGGATCTCTAGAACGGGTCCAATGCTTTATTCAGCAATCACATCATGGTGACCATAGCAATGTTTTGGAGCCTCACAGGATCCTCCCATATGCCTGATGAAGGGTCCTGTGAGTTTCCGAGGTGTCACCCTAACTATGATGTGATCACTGAATAAATATTTGGACCCGTTCTGGAGATCCTCGGTGTGCTGGTGACATTTCTCATATTTATTATAGTAGATCTCATGGATTATTGGTCAATAAAGGGATTTAATAGAGGACGGTTTGGACCAACACATTTGTTGCCTTGGTACAGCCTTTCCATGGTCTACTTTACTGGTGGTGGGATTCAGCAAACCTAGGGCCCCGGTGAAGGTCACATGGCCTCTCCCATTAGAAATGAACATCTCATTGGAGGCCAGAGTCCCATCACACAATACCACAATTTATAGCAGACAGTTCCTGACCATCAAGTGGCTCCTCCTACATTGGGCACATTGCCAATTGTGGCTGAGGTTCAATCTCCACTTCCTGAGGACCAAAAGAGTGCTAGCTCTGCAGACAAACCACCTCATACTTGCAAGATTTGACCAATGACCTATCCCGCTTCAAAACTAAAGCTCTGAATCACAAAGAGGACAACAATACAAACCCCAGGGGAGGTAGCAAGCACACAGTGTCCCCAGGTTCCTCAATGTCAGTACTCACAAGGTCCAAGGATAGAATGGTTACCTCCTTCCAACCCTTCCAATCTTCCATGTGAAACCCTCCAGTGATACCAGACAAAGCCTTGGCAAACAGCTCCCCTCAGTCAGCTTCCTGCAAAACCAAGATCTCTCTCTTGCTTCAGGCTCTCAGGTCGACCCACATGGGGCCACATGGCAGCATGTGCCAGGTGAGGCAGCCTGCCTCCAGCCTAGCTGGTGCAATCCTCTCCTGGGAAAGATGCTGAACCCAGAATATAAATACCACTCCCAGCATGCCATGGGGCCACCTTCCCTGCAATTGGCCAGGGCTGTATCCATATTCATGCTGTTCATGTGCCTAGCCCCTACCCATGTTTTGGAAGGTTCTCATAGCTTCCTGAAGGGGGCAGAACTCAGACCAACTCCAACAACACCAGGGCATCATGAGCAGACCTGACTAATCCATCACAGCACTCTGTTCAGCAGAAAGCACACTGAACTTACCTGACAGCCTCTCTGGTGAGCAGAGAACCACAGCTATGCTTTACCTGACTCTACAGATCCGAGTACCAGACTAGAAGGGTGCTACAGACAGACAGATAATAAATGGACATCTGACTATAAAATGCGGAAGTGATGGTAAAAGTCCATTATAAAAGGGATAAATAAATGGAATGAAGTGAACAGACATCTGTGCAGGTCCGATATTTCATTATTTTAATATTATTGATTTAATAATGAATTTTGTTGTTCTTGTTTTTCTCATTAAATTCCAGCGTGTGTTCACAGCCAAGCCGTCCAATTTATTTGGCGATCACATCCAAAGAGAACATACTCATTTCCATGTCGCCTTTTGTTCTAGCTGATGATCTGTGGATGGTTTTGTTGTACTGAGATTTGGCGATGGACCGAACAGGCGATGAGTGTTGTTACTGTCATCAGGTACGATCCAAAGACTTGATGTTTAGTGGATTCCATCATGCCGAGTAAACCATAACATATCCGTGGTAAAGAGGAAGCCAAACTAGGCGTTCATTTCCAGGTAACACATCAACTGAATTTGTTTTTTTTTTATAAATAAGAAACACACAAGGAGCTCAGAGTCTGATCTGGGAAAATCTTTGTTCCCATGATGCACTGGGAGTTGTTTAGGTGGAGATGTATGTCATGGGTGGTGAAGGGTTGGATGGTCTGCCATAATGATGAAGGGTAGGAGTGTCCTTCATGGTTGTGAAGGGTTGGATTGTCTATCATGACGGTGAAGGGTGGGACACAATGTCCAACGTGTGAGCTCCTGGAACGGCCCTCACAGGAATAAATACACGGTGAAGGGTTGGACTGTCTGTCATGGTGGTGGTTTCGATTGTCCATCAAGGTGGTGAAGGGTTGGATTGTCAGCCATGGTGGTAAAGGGTTGGATTGTCCTTCATGATGGTAAAGGGGTGGATGGTCTGTCATGGTAGTGAAGGGGTGGATTGTGCGTCAGGGTGGTGAAGGATTGGATTATCTTTCGTGATGGTGAATGGTTGGATTGTCATGGTAGTGAAGGGTTGGATTGTCATGTTTTGAAGTTGTGGATTATCAGTCATGGTGGTGAAGGGTTGAATTGTCCTTCGTGACGGTGAAGATTTGGTTTGTCCGTCATGGTGGTGAAGTGGATGGCCGAGTAAACCATAACATATCCGTGGTAAAGAGGAAGCCAAACTAGGCGTTCATTTCCAGGTAACACATCAACTGAATTTGTTTTTTTTTTATAAATAAGAAACACACAAGGAGCTCAGAGTCTGATCTGGGAAAATCTTTGTTCCCATGATGCACTGGGAGTTGTTTAGGTGGAGATGTATGTCATGGGTGGTGAAGGGTTGGATGGTCTGCCATAATGATGAAGGGTAGGAGTGTCCTTCATGGTTGTGAAGGGTTGGATTGTCTATCATGACGGTGAAGGGTGGGACACAATGTCCAACGTGTGAGCTCCTGGAACGGCCCTCACAGGAATAAATACACGGTGAAGGGTTGGACTGTCTGTCATGGTGGTGGTTTCGATTGTCCATCAAGGTGGTGAAGGGTTGGATTGTCAGCCATGGTGGTAAAGGGTTGGATTGTCCTTCATGATGGTAAAGGGGTGGATGGTCTGTCATGGTAGTGAAGGGGTGGATTGTGCGTCAGGGTGGTGAAGGATTGGATTATCTTTCGTGATGGTGAATGGTTGGATTGTCATGGTAGTGAAGGGTTGGATTGTCATGTTTTGAAGTTGTGGATTATTATCAGTCATGGTGGTGAAGGGTTGAATTGTCCTTCGTGATGGTGAAGATTTGGTTTGTCCGTCATGGTGGTGAAGTGGATGGTTGGATTGTCCATCATGGTGGTGAAAGGGTTGATTGTCCATCATGGTGGTAAAGTACTTGGATTATTCGTTAAGGTAGTGAAGGGCTGGATTGTCCGTCATGGTGGTGAAGGGGTGGATTGTCTGTCATGGGGTTGAAGGGTTGGATTTTCCATCATGGAGGTGAAGGGTTGGATTGTCCGATATTATTATTATTATTATTATACAGTATTTATAAAGCGCCAATAGTTCGCTCAGCACTGTACATTACAAAAGGGAGACAGAACATGTGACAGAACAATACCAATACAATGCAAAACATGAGGGGATCAAGGGCCCTGCTCTTTCGAGCTTACAATCTAGGAGGGAGGGGGTGGTGGCACAGGAGGAGATAGCTGTGGGGGATGGAGTGGTAGGAAGAGTGGAGGAGGTCGGCAAGTTAGCAGGGGGTGGGGTAGGCTTCCCTGAAGAGATGGGTTTTCAGGGTGCGCCTAAAGGAGAGGAGAGTAGGTGATAATCTGATGGGTTGGGGCAGGGAGTTCCAGAGGATGGGTGACACCCTGGAGAAGTCCTGGAGGTGGGCATGGGAGGAGGAGACCAGGGAACTAGAGAGAAGGAGGTCTTGTGAGGAGCGGAGTGTGCGTGCTGGGCGGTACTTGGATATTAGGTCAGTGATGTAGTTCGGGGCAGTATGGTGGACGGCTTTGTACGTCAGCGTTAGGATTTTGAATTTGATCCGTTGCGCAATCGGAAGCCAGTGGAGGGATTGGCAGAGGGGGGTGGCGGAGACAGAGCGGTTGGAAAGGTGAATGAGTCTGGCAGCCGTATTCAGGATGGACTGAAGAGGGGATAGCCAGCGGCGAGGCAGGCCAGTGAGGAGGGAGTTGCAGTAGTCGAGTCGTGATATGATGAGGGAGTGGATGAGCTGTTTAGTGGTTTCTGGGGTTAGGAACGTGCGGATTTTGGCGATGTTGCGGAGGTGGAGTCTGCATGTTGCGGAGGTGGAGTCTGCACGAGTTTGTTAAAGATTGGACTTGGGGCTGGAAGGATAGGTTGGAGTCCAGAATGACACCCAGTACTCTGGCCTGCAGGGCGGGTTTGATGGTAGCGTTGTTGGATGTGATGGAGAAATCAATGGGGGGTGGTGTCCGGGCTGGGGGGAAGACAAGAAACTCGGTTTTGGAGAGGTTCAATTTAAGGAAGTGGAGCGACATCCAGTCTGATATGTCGCTCAGTAGGTGTGTGATTCGGGCTGAGACCAAGGGGGTGAGGTGGGGGGTTGAGAGATAGATTTGTGTGTCGTCGGCATAGAGGTGGTAGTTGAAGCCGTGAGAGTGTATGAGTTGGCCAAGGGAGGAGGTATAGATGGAGAAGAGAAGGGGCCCGAGGACAGAGCCTTGAGGGACCCCAACAGAGAGGGGGAGTGAGGGGGAGGTGGTAGCATTATAGGTAACGCTGAAGGAGCGTTGTGACAGGTAGGATGAGAGCCAGGAGAGAACAGAATCTCTGAGGCCGAGGGAGTGTAGTTTTTTGAGGAGAAGGGGGTGGTCGGGGGTGGTCGACTGTGTCGAAGGCCGCAGAGAGGTCAAGGAGTAGGAGCACTGAATAGTGGCCATTAGCTTTGGCGGCTAGCAGGTCGTTGGAGAGTTTGGGGTGAAGGGTTGGATTTTCCATCATGGAGGTGAAGGGTTCGATTTTCGGTCATGGTGGTGAAGGGTTGAATTGTTCATCATAGTCTTGGACAAAGACAGCCACAAAAACCTTACAAAATGTCTAACTGTTTTCTACTCTATCCAAAAAATGTTTTGTCCATGAAATCTATTTCAGAATTGAACATTGTCCGCATACAAGAATAGTCCAATGACCAGTAACAAACACTGAGATAAAGAATAGAACCCTCAATAGAAAAGATGAATGTCATATTTGAGACACAGGTTATACATCAAGTTTCTTACATTTTGACAGGAAAACATCTTTAAATGCCAACATGTAACCTCTGCAGCATGTTACTACGTCAGCTGAAGTCCCAATGTAGACACAGGTCTCCTAGTTCAGCTTCTGCCTCCAGGCATTGCACAGCATGATACTTCCCTCACCTTGTCTATAGCTATGCAGGTGACCAGGAGGTGCCTACATCTGTGGTGCGAAAGTCCTAGAGCCTCTCAGAATTCCATATAGATGCAACTGGATTGGCAAGTCTGGAGTTCTTGGTGGCCAATAGAGCAATACTGACAGCCTATCTCTTTAATGACATGGGTACTAAGGGTCTTTAATGGCATAGGTCTCTAGTGACATGGAATCTGGAGGTCTTTAGTGATATGGGTTCTGGAGGTCTTTAATGGCATGGGTCTCTAGTGACATGGATTCTGGAGGTCTTTAGTGATATGGGTTCTGGGGGATCTTTAATGGCATGGGTCTCTAGTGACATGGATTCTGGAGGTCTTTAGTGATATGGGTTCTGGGGGATCTTTAATTATATGGGTTCTGGAGGTCTTTAATGACCTGGGTTCTGCTGCTCTGTAATGACATGGGTTCTGGGCTCTTTAATGACATGGGCTCTGTGTATCTATAGCCCGAACATTTGTGTTGTTTTGGGTAGATTGGGAAAGTGGTGACCACTGTCAGGTTTCTTTTGCTGTCTGCATTCCTTCTGGTGAGGTTTACTTTCTCTGTTTCTCCTGGTGATCATTGTAGAGCAATACGTGAGCCTGTTTGGACTCCCATTACTATGTTCGGACATAGTTTGAATTTTGAAATGAGCCCCCCCCCCCTGTTTGAATGAGCCCCCTAACACCATGGAGACACGTTTCTCTGCCTGGAAAGCCTGAAGTCACCAGAAGTGTTTCGTTTGTTTCATTTTCTACATGGGTGGTTTACTTTGCACTTTTCTTTAGAAAGAATTGGAACTGCATGAAACATCCCTAATCACAACAGATTTCCCTTTCTGGTTTGATTTGGATGAATTTATTGAATTGTATCAATCAGACGGAAGAAACACTGAGGTCCAAATCACACTATCACTGTGTTAACTCCAATGCGTTACCATGTGTGTTGGGTGAAGGCAGCTCATTCATTTTGCAATCAAAAAACAGATGGGAGAGGAAATTGAGGGAAAGTGGGTTTCTGAATGACTCCCTCAGTCACACAGGGCAGTGATCCGGTTTGATGTTCTTGTCTCACTTGACCCTGGCGGCCATCTTGAGTCAGGCAGGGTTTATTTAAGACTCTACCCCCAGGTTTTGGTGCATTTTATGCGGGTTGCTAGGGTAGGGACAGGTTCCCCGTCTGTCAGGGACAGTGCTAGTGGTAGGAAAAGGTTCTGTGGAGTAGGGAGACAGAAAGGACTACATCTACCTTCTCAGGAAGCTTGTCCCGGTCAGAGGTCAGACTCGGAGACCAGTAGCTATAGCAGCAGACCAACCAACAGGGTAGGTATACAAGCAGGTCACCCTGGGAGATGATGCGGACTCACCTGAGTTGCGGGGTCTAAGCACTAACCGGTATTCAGCAGAGCTCCTGATGGTGGGGATGGGTTTTGCTGCGTGTTAGTACCAGGTTGCAGTTCTCAGGATCGCCCCACCAGGAGATGAGTAAGCCAGGATCCAGTCACAGATATGACAGGTAGGGATCAAGCAGAAGCGAACAAGCCAAGGGTCAGTAACAAGTGATTGCAGGTTGGGATGAGGCAGAAGCGTAGTCAAGGAATAAGCCAAAGGTCGGTAGCAAATGTACAGACAGCAGCAGGACAGACAAGAGCCAGATATGGGCTGGAGAAGGCACAATAATCCGGGAAGCAGGGAGAGCAGAGACATGGCTTAAATCAGGAAGTTCATGGGAGGAACAAGGAGTTCAAGGTTCATCAGAAAACAAGGAACAAGGCAGGATTGTCCAATAGATCAGGCAGAGTGTTGTCCAGCATCCCTGATAGCTCAGTGAGAAGAGTTACTGCCAGACACAGTAGGGGGTCCAGGTTCAAGTCCATGCCCTGACAAAGCTTCCACTTTGGGTTGCACCTAACAGACCACAGTCCACTCCTCGTGGCAGGTGCTCCCAGCAACTCTGAGTCTTTAGACAGCTGTCTCTACACCGCTCTGTAAAGTGAAACTTACCACCGAGCCTGGTTGTACCATTGAATTGTTTTTACAATACGTTGTTTCTGGAAACTTGGGCTTGTGTCCTTACTGCCCACCACTCCATGCTGCACCTATCCAACATAGCCACCCGTTTCCACATCCTGGTACTTATGCCCTTGCAGGCTCTATGTCAACTTCCATGGGTGCTCGGATGGGAATTGTGGAAGTGGCCATCCTTGGCATCCCAAGCTTCTCAATAGGTATGTGACAGCTGCACTGTGTAGGTGTGTTGGGGTGCACAACCATCCAACATTCTGAGTGTAATTCCCTGTAACGTGTTCTGGTACCTTGTGGTAAAATACTGTGACAGTGTGAAGGGCCTCTGACACCCCCATAGATTACCAGCCATAGGAATATTCTCTAATTTTGCTCTGGTTGGTGACAAAGCCAAGCCTGACCTATCCCAGCTGATGGATGTCTGTAGGGAGATTCCCCCCACCAAGATGACTGGACCCCAAAGATGATGAAAGGCTCCTCACCCACCTGCATACACCACACCGATGGTTCATCAGATTCTACGAGGAGCTGCCAAGAAAGCTGTTTATTACTGGAACTGAGAGACACGTAGAAAATAAAAGAAATGCAAATGTTGAGGTCTGCTAGTTAGGTGTTTAGATGAATACATTTGAGGCGTGGGAGGATTGCGAAGATTTCTACAAAAACTGGAGATGTGTTTTGTGGGGGACAGAAAAGAAAAATAAATGAATATTCTACATCTGGTGTGTCATAACAGTGAGTTCAGCTCTCGGAGGGGTTTCAGAAAGGGTTACATATCAGTAATACGAGGAGCTGGAATACAGAGGCTTCATCCATTCGTCTCATATTGGTATCCTGCTGATGCGTCAGTTCACCAAAAATTATGAGAGGATCTAAACTTAAAAAAGTCCAAATTTACTGTAAGAAGCATCTAGAAACGTATATTGTACCATGAGAAGAGGTATGGGGGTGCTCCAAAGGGGGAGGGGTAAGGTGGAGGAGAGCTGGAGTTGGGCTTTAAGGTATATTGGCCAAATAAATGAGATTACAGTAGCACAGACCCCAAGCTGGTCTCACCGTTTGTCCCAGGTTCTATTCCCTATTGAGTACACGGCAGCCAGGCACACAGCATTTTCTCAGTATCTTCACTCAATAACCAAGCAGAAGTTTCCTTTTTTGGGGGTTTATTGGTTGAAGAACTGGGATTGGGCAATGGGGTGAGCCTTGGGATACTCCAGAACTAGTGTAACGTGATCTGAGGACACTCTACTGTAGTGGAACTAACTTCTCCAAGGTAGGCCTCTAATAATGGAGGACATGGACATTCAGCATCAGGGGGATTCCAGACTGGAAACAGCCCTGAGCCAGCAAATCTGGAACAGTCTCTCACAAAAAGAGGACAAAACAGCAACATACTCTCCAGGATCTCTCTCAGGCCTTTACTCACTGTGTCCCTGTGTACATGGATGCCTCCTTCCAGTACCAGCCAGACTCAGTACTGTAAGCTTCTCAGCCAGATCCTCTGCAGACCTTGTTCCAGACTGTTCTAGCTTTTAGGAATCAGCCGCCTAGCTTTCCCTTAGCTGTTACCACAATGAACGACCTGTAGCTCCACTGGATGGTCCAGGAGGGCAGCAGCCCCTCCATGCTGGGTCTCTCTCCACCAGGCAAAGGACTCTGAAATTTTAGGCTCCAGACTACTTATGTACACCTCAGCCTCCTGCTGGTCACTCTCCTGACCAAGGAATTGGCTGAGGCTACCTCAATATTTATGCTGACAATTTGATGACCCCGCTCATATGTTCCAGAACAAACCAGAGTGTTCTAGAGTGCAGGGAGGAGCAACCAAACCTGAAGCCTGTGGAACCCAGAACCCAGAACAGCCAAAAGTAATCAACCTGCTCCCCTGGCTACAGAGGAGCCAAGAACTACATTTACCTAGCCTAGCAACAACCTATCTAGGAGGGTGCTAGATTACACTGCCAGGAATGTCAAAAGATATACGGAACAATGATAGGAAGAAGATCCCTACACCTCCTGAGTCCACCTCCTGAGTCCACCTCCTGAGTCCACCTCCTGAGTCCATGGTTCTATGTGTCCTAGTGGTGACCTGCTTGGATCCTGCACCAGTCGCCGCTCTGTGTGAATGAGCCCCTAGGAAGCCATGACAGACACAGTAGCCTGAAGGTGGTGGGACTGTCCTCTGCTGTCATTGGGCACCTTTGTATGTAGAGCTCTATAAAGTCCCCGAAGATCACGGCTCAGCCTCGGCCTCCCATCACGTTGGTATTTAATGATCATCTTCCCGTCTTGTAGAATCTACTTCGTTAAGGCTCGGCCCTCGAAGATAATTACTGAAACGTTTTCAATGGCTTTGGGAAAAAGACGGTTATTTCTGCGAAATCAAGTTCTGCAATTAACAGCATTTTATTCTGGACACTTAAACATAAAAAGGCCAAATTCACCGGATTCCTCACTGAAGAGCCGACATCAGCCATAGTCAAAATTCAACCTGGATACACGCAACCCCAACGACGCCACATGCCGGGCATGGGGGAGGATCACGCCAACAAATCAGCTCCAATCGTTACCACCATACACTGGCGGATATGAACATTTTATTCCTGTTACATCTGCTGCCAACATTATGGAAAACTTTCATTGATTACGTGGAGTTCATTTACTGCGGACTGAAATGTGCGTCTTGAGGACAAAATAGATTTTCAGAGCATGAAGCTGCACTTGACACTGAAGTTTAGTCACAATTATTTTTCCCCGATAGCTGCAGTCACATCACCTACCGGTCACAAAGTATGTCCCATCTCATGAAGGCTGCTGCTTTGTGTAGAAATCTTCTGTGCAGGGTGCTCGGTCCTCTTCCTGGTGCTGAACATTCGGCACTGCGGGTGTTAATCATTGCAAGTCTTCTGTGAGCTGCAATGAAAAGATAAAACAGTCTGCGAATGGGGGAGGGAATCCTGTCATTCATCCGGCTCTCCCCCAATCACAGATGGTGTAACATGTAATATATAGAATGCATGAGCTTTTCCCAATGGATGAGGGGGAGGTGGGGTGGGTCCCCATCCAACTATCTGGAAGCTGAACTAGCCTGGAGACCTAAACTTACCAACCCCCGTTGTGCTGGAAGCCGAGCACCAGGAAGAGGACCGGGCACCCCGCAGAGAAGATTTCTTCACAAAGCTGTAGCTTACATAATGTGAGATATATTTCATTACAGGCAATTGATGTGACTGCAGCTATAGGGGAAAAATAATTGTTGTTGAAATGTCATCTTTAAATAAATGACCTGAAGCTCTTGTGTATCCGTTCCTTTCCAGGAATATTCACACATTCTCCAACACGATGGCCTGTAATTCTGGGTCACAACAAAACCTGGACCGCACCAACCCAACACCCGATGGACCAGCATTACATGCGGATTTCCATCCTAGCTGCATGGTGTGATGGATGGCAGGAAGCGCACAGAGTCCTGGATTGCAAGCAATGATGTATTGCAGAACTTGTAAAACAGTACAACAGCCCGATGGAAAAGACCACCCAGCCGGACCCTCCAACAGATCAGAGTCAATGATAGGTGGGTCAGAACAGTTGAGAGCGTCTGTCAAGGGGGCGGAGTGCAGCCTGGCCACCAACCCAAAGCGGAGCTTCTTGAAGAGGTAGATGTAGGCCCGACTCTTTCCCTACTTGTCTGGAACCTCTCCTGCAAGAATGATGGAAGGGCACAAGTACCAGGATGTGGAAACGGGTGACTGTGTTGGGTAGGTGCAGCATGGTGTGGTGGGCAGTAAGAACACAAGCCCAGGTTGCTAGCAACAATGTATTGTAAAAACAATGTAATGGTACAACCAGGCTGGGTGGGAAGGCTCACTTTACAGAGCGGTGTAGAGACAGCAGTCTGGGAGACTCAGAGTTGCCAACAGCACCTGCCATGAGGAGTGGAGTGCGACCTGGCTGGTGCAACCCAAACTGGAAGCTTCCTGAGAAGGTAGATGTAGTCCCTTATCTCTCCCTACTTCACCAAAACCTTTTCCTACCACTAGCACCGTCTCTGACCGAAGGGTATCCTGTCCTTACACTAGCCAGTTACATAAAGCTCGCCAAACCCTGGGGCATGGACTGAAAAAGACTTTGCGTGACCCAAGATCACCACCAGGGTCACCTGGATCTAGCGCATCCAACTGGATCACTGCTCTAGGGGATCAACAAAACCATATAGAAACCCAGTTTCTCCCAGCTTTCTCCTCCAGTTGCATTGTCCCTACGGACGAGCGCCCCCTGTGGTGCAGACCGTAGATTGCCCCTGCCAACATGAGGTTCAGAGAACAGCTCCTCACAAGAAGAGGGCTTACTATGGTAGAGCAAAATCTTCATCAACACATCAGATGCTTTTCTCTAGAACCCCATAACAGTAGCTGGGTACTTCATGTCCCGGGACTCTGCTCTTCTCTAAGTGTGCCCCACTGTGAAATCAGTCAACAAACCGATCAATATCTGAAATTCCTCACTTCAAACTCAAGCAGAGCGCTCCTGACAGCAAGCTGGATTCACCCAACCACCCAAGGCTGAAGCCTGCTGACCCAGGCCCTTTGTGGGTCAGAAGGTAGGCGAACACTTTCACTTTGCCCTTTTGTCCTCTTTAAGTTTAGATTTTAATCTCAAGTTAAAGCTAAAGTTCCCCCCATATGTCCACTGAGGGACTTCCAGGCCCAGAATGAATAAATCTCACACAGATTCATTATAGTAGCCAAAGCTGAGGATCCTCCGAGATTCCTCTGCACCAGTTCTCGAGCTGCTTTTGGTTATTTCACACTTTTAATAGGAAACATTATAAAAGCCTCGGGGTGCGGTGTGTCCCGGTTGGTTGCCCACCTCTGGAGGACAAGCAGAACATACAATGGTGAATTGGGATAATAAGTGGTTAATGCAGCTGAAAAGTGGATGATGTCAGAGGCAAGAACTGGCTGAGAAATGCTCGGAGGGGAACCATCCTTCAACCTGCTCTCCAGCCCTGCAATGTATTAAATATGTGACAGAGAGGAATCACAGCCATAAAGAGTCTCCTAGACAAAGAACGAGGGCTGAGGACCAGGAAGAGCCTTTCCCTTCCACCCCTCCAGGTCCAATGAACGATGGCCTGACATGAAGAGTAATGCTCCCATCGTCCTCAACTAAAACAAAATCAACTCTTCTGTGGTCAGGAGTTAGCCAGCAGATCCGGCTTGTCCAGCATTTGTGGGAAGTTTACTCCGGGAGATGGAAAAAATAAATCCAACAATGTGTGTTTAATCTGAACCTTCACCTGAAAATGAAAGTTTTCATCCTTTCCTGCCCCGGCCTGGTCAGGAATCGCACGTTTTTCTTCATTTTTAGGCAGCAGGTAACTTTTTATTTGATGATACCGACCCCCACGTTCTCTTTCCAAACCTAAAAGAGGATTTCATCACCTCAGTCCACTGCCCAACAATGGTGTCTAACCTTCCTATAGATAAGAGTGGGTCCTCTTCCTGCTGCACATACAAGTCGTGACCCCATTCATTCCTATGGATGAGTTGAACTCTCCTCCTGGATGACTGGGGGCCAGTATGAGTATGGCTCATCCTTATGAATGAATGTGGCCACCATGGGTATGGCTCATCCTTGTGAATGAATGTGGCCACCATGGGTATGGCTCAATGAAAGGGGTCACCATGAGTATAGATCATCCTTATGAATGAATGTGGTCTCCATGGGTATGGCTCATCCTTGTGAATGAATGTGGCCACCATGGGTATGGCTCAATAAAAGGGGTCACCATGAGTATGACTCATCCTTATGAATGATAGGGGTCACCATGAGTATAGTTCATCCTTATGAATGAATGTGGCCACCATGGGTATGGCTCATCCTTGTGAATGAATGTGGCCACCATGGGTATGGCTCATCCTTGTGAATGAATGTGGCCACCATGGGTATGGCTCATCCTTGTGAATGAATGTGGCCACCATGGGTATGGCTCATCCTTATGAATGAATGATCATAGCTCCGGAAATCCTCGGGAATGAGAGTCAGGCTCTACATACACCATCACGCAGCCCGCAACCTCTCTCGGATCCCATCTGGTTCCCATGCCATATGTGTCCCTTCTTCCGTCCCTTCTTCCGAGGGGCGGTGCTGCCCCCCTGAAAAATGACACCCTAGGCAAATGCCTTGTTTGCCTTGTGGTAATTACGCCCCCGGCCATAATGAGCATGGTTCAATCCCATGAATGGGTAGGGTCACCGTGAGTATGGCTCATTCTTATTAATGAATGGGGTCACCCTGAGTGTGGCTCATCCTTATGAATGGAATAAACATTCCATGGTGAACTGTTTGTGGAATTATAACAAAGTGGAAGCAACTGCGAACACCAGCAGCTCAGCCACCAAGTAGTATGCCACGTCACATGATAGGGCGGGGTCAGCACATGCTGAAGTGCACAGTGCGCAGAAGTTGTCAACTGTCTGCAGAGTCAACATGAACTTTATTGGCTCCCCAGTCTTAGTCCGTAGGGTTCAATATTGAGTTGGCCCCGCCCTTTGCAGCTATAACAGCTTCAACTCTTCTGGGAAGGCCGTCCACAAGGTTTAGGAGGGTGTCTATGGGAAGGTTGGACCATTCTTCCAGAAGCACATTTGTCAGGTCAGGCACTGATGTCGGGGGAGGAGGCCTGGCTTGCAGTCTCCGCTCTAATTCATCCCAAAGGGGTTCTATGGGGTTGAGGTCAGGACTCTGTGCAGGCCAGTCAAGATCCCCAAACTCCTCCCACAAAGTTGGGAGCATGAAATTGTCCAAAATGTCGCCTTAAGAGTTCCCTTCACTGGAACTAGGGGGCCAAACCCAACCCCTGAAACACACCCCCACACCATAATCCCCCCTCCACCAAACTTTACACTTGGCACAATGCAGTCAGGCAAGTACCGTTCTCCTGGCAACCACCAAACCCAGACATGTCCATCGGATTGCCAGACAGAGAAGCGTGATTGGTCCCTCCAGAGAACACGTCTCCTCTGCTCCAGAGTCCAGTGGCGGCATGCTTTACACCACGGCATTTGACACTTTGCATTGCACTTGGTGATGGAAGGCTTGGATGCAGCTGCTCGGCCATGGAAACCCATTCCATGAAGCTCTCTACGCACTGTTGTTGGGCTCATCTGAAGGCCACACCAAGTTTGGAGGTCTTTAGCTATTGACTCTGCAGACAGTTGGTGACTTCTGCGCACTGTGCGCTTCAGCATGCGCTGACCCCGCCCTGTCATGTGACGTGGCCTACCACTTGGTGGCTGAGTGGCTGTTGTTCCGGGTGGCTTCCACTTTGTTATAATCCCACTAACAGTTGAGCGTGGAATATTTAGTAGCCAGGAAATGTCACGGATGGACTTATTGCCCAGGTGGCCACCTATCACGGGACCACGCTTGGAGTCACTGAGCTCCTGAGAGCGACCCATTCTTTCACCAATGTTTGTAGAAGCCGTCTGCATGCCTAGGGGATGGATTGTGTACACCTGTGTCCATGGAGGGGATTGGAACACCTGAATCACATGATATGGAGGGGATTGGAACACCTGAATCACATGATATGGAGGGGATTGGAACACCTGAATCACATGATTGGGAGGGGATTGGAACACCTGAATCACATGATATGGAGGGGATTGGAACACCTGAATCACATGATATGGAGGGGATTGGAACACCTGAATCACATGATATGGAGGGGATTGGAACATCTGAATCACATAAGTTGGAGGAGATTGGAACACCTGAATCACATGATATGGAGGGGATTGGAACACCTGAATCACATAATTTGGAGGAGATTGGAACACCTGAATCACATGATATGGAGGGGATTGGAACACCTGAATCACATGATATGGAGGGGATTGGAACACCTGAATCACATGATATGGAGGGGATTGGAACACCTGAATCACATGATTGGGAGGGGATTGGAACACCTGAATCACATGATATGGAGGGGATTGGAACACCTGAATCACATGATATGGAGGGGATTGGAACACCTGAATCACATGATATGGAGGGGATTGGAACATCTGAATCACATAAGTTGGAGGAGATTGGAACACCTGAATCACATGATATGGAGGGGATTGGAACACCTGAATCACATAATTTGGAGGAGATTGGAACACCTGAATCACATGATATGGAGGGGATTGGAACACCTGAATCACATGATATGGAGGGGATTGGAACACCTGAATCACATGATATGGAGGGGATTGGAACACCTGAATCACATGATATGGAGGGGGGGGCAATACTTTTGGCAATATAGTGTATCTCTTAATTCTTACATAAAACCACGGAGCAATAAAACATACTGGCTTCCTCAAAACCACCTCATACAACTTAAATCTCAACAACCCCCCCCCCCCCCCCCCAGCACATCCCACCATACATCCCATCAAATTCTCTCTCCCGCGTATCCTCACACACATATACTTTATCACTACAAACCTTTCAATATTCACCATTCCTTTCCCACCATTCACACTCTTCACCACTTTCTCTCTCCGCAATTCCTCCATCTTCGATGACTGGAAACCCCATAATATACTTCTATACAATCTGCTTCAAACCCATCCGGGGAAAACACAATATAGAAATAACTAAACAGGCAAAAACATTGTTCTAATAATGAACGCCTTCTAAAGTCCTAACAGACCATGCCCAGAAAGTCCTCAATCAGGTCCTTCTGAATGAAGTACAATCCGACATTCCTCCGCTTAGGCTCAGCCACGACCAGTCTCAATGTATTTGCTGCATCTGGATCTCCTGCCACCATCGCCCACCAATCCCACCGCCAACCACAAGGGAACGGGAGGAAAGGTGATTGCTCTTGTGCGCTCCTGGTGGCGTCCCTTCCAACTGTAGCATGGGGAGCACCCAAAGGAAACACCTCAAGGCTGAGAGGGACTGGCACCGGTCGTTGCCTTTTGCTGGATGGATGGGGGAGTGGATGGATGGGGCAGTGGATGGATGGAGACATGGATGGAAGGGGGAGTGGATGGATGGGGGAGTGGATGGATGGATGGATGGAGACATGGATGGAAGGATGGATGGATGGGGACATGGATGGGGGAGTGGATGGATGGATGGAGACATGGATGGAAGGATGGATGGGGGAGTCAATGGATGGATGGAGACATGGATGGGGGAGTGGATGGATGGGGACATGGATGGAAGGGCGGATGGCTGGATGGAGACATGGATAAATTGGTGGAGACATGGATGGAGACATGGGGGATGGAAACATGGATGTATGAAGACATTGTGACAGTAGGCAGGTGAAATCACCTGGTTGTGTCCTGGATGGATGATACATTTGTCCGAGGTTCAGGCTTTATGGGGATTTGTTCCACTAGAGGGAAGTGCTGAGTCCTCCATCACGGAGGTAATGAGCCCAGATGAAGGTAGTCGGCTCATTAAGACCTGTATAAAGCTTCCCAGAGTGCTCAAGGAGTTGCTCCAACCTGGAACCAGATCTGTGCCTGAACTGACTGGGGAGCTGACCTGTTATCTGTGTGCAGGGAGACCAAAGCCTGTGTGGCCGGCCTCCAAGTACCAGCGACTAGGTATAGCAGCAGGCTGGTGGGTAGCTAGGGAAACGTGGTTGTTGCAGTAAGTAGCCAAGTTGGCCCGGATTTATTTTGATGTTTCTTTTTGGTTTACCATTTTTCTGTAAATATTGTAAATAAATTGCACCTGTTTGTTTTTCACCTCCACTATTGTTGTGCTGTGCCTGTCTTTTTGTGTTGTGCACCCATCCAGGGGGTCACACACATCCGCTGCCGAGCTAACCCCGTTACATATGGTGGAGGATGCGGGCAGTTGTGGTAACTAAAGGCCAGCATGGAGGAGATAATCAGACAGTTGGCTCTGGCGAATGCCAACCAACAGCAGGCAAATGCCAATCAACAGCAGGCAAATGCAAGTTTCCAGCAGAGCATTGCAGCCCAGCAGAAAGCCTTGGAACAAGCGGAGGTCCGCCATAGGGAATTGCTGGTACAACAGGACCAGAAACACCAGCAACAGATTGAGGCTGTTTTGAAGCAGCTCCAGCAGAGGCAGCAGACTGAGGCTGGTGAGGATTCCGGTAAAACACCATCAATTTTTGTGGGCCGTTTATTGCCAAAAATGACCGGAGAGGATGATCCTGAGGTGTTTCTAACCACCTTTGAAAGGACTGCTGAAAGGGAAAAGTGGCCTAAAGAACAGTGGGCTGGATTGATGGCCCCATTATTAACTGGAGAGTCGCAAAAAGCTTACTATGACCTGGAGCCAGACCAAGCCAAAGACTATGAGGTGCTAAAAGCGGAAATTTTGGCCCGATTGGGTGTTACCCTCGCTGTCCGTGCTCAGCGGGTACATAATTGGTCTTTTCGGCTTGGGAAACCTCCCAGGTCACAGATGTATGATCTCATTCACCTGAGCAGGAAGTGGCTGCAGCCAGAGACTTTGACCGCCCCAAAAATTGTGGAACGTGTCGTCATGGATCGGTTCCTAAGGTCTCTGCCTAATGCTATTCAAAAGTGGGTCAGCCATGGAGACCCAGAGACCGCAGACAAGCTGGTGGATCTAGTGGAGAGATACTTGGCTACGGAGAACCTGACCTCCTCTTCCAGAGACTCATGGACTTTCCACCCTAAGACCAGACCATCCCCAGCGGTGGGTAAGATGACTACAAGGGGTGAGGGTGGAGAGGGTGGGAGTATTACCCAATGTCTGGCAAGAGCGGCCAGGAAGGCCAAGGCTGCAAGAAGCGGCGAAAAAAATTATTTGTTACCGCTGCCGGCAAGAGGGACATATTGCAGCTAATTGCCCAGTGGTGGATGAGCCTATGCAGTGTGACTTTCTGAGGGACCGATGTCAGTCGCTGTTTGCGACAGTGGTATGCACTGCCAGCCCGGGCACTGAGAAACATTTGCGTAAGATGACTGTTAATGGAAATAATATTGTGGGGTTGCTGGACTTAGGTAGCCTGGTAACCTTGATTGGAGAGGAGATGGTCACTACAAAGGTCTCTGGGTATAAAAAGGTGGCGGTGATTTGTGTGCATGGGGACACCAGAGAGTATCCCGTGGCCACTGTGTTTTTTGAGACCCCCAAAGGTAACCTGTCTCATCAGGTAGGATTGGTGCCTCACTTACCACATGATGCCATTGTGGGGAGGGATTTTCCAAAATTCTGGGAACTCTGGGATTGTCCTGACCCCCCCCCCCCCACTGTCTCCCCTGCAGACCAGGAAGGTGAATCCCAGAAAGTGTCTGAGTGTGGTGAGGTCTTTCCCAAGTTCCCCTTGTCGGTACTAGCTGGGGAGACCCAAGGAACTGGGGAGGAGCCTGCCTCTTCAGATGAAAACCTGCCGGCTGTGGAGTTCTCGGACTTAGAGGTGCATAGGGAAAATTTTGTCACCGAACAGCTGAAAGACCCCACGCTGATAAAAGCCCGGGAAAATGTGGTAAAAGTAGATGGTGAACTAGTGAGTCCCGAGAACTTCTGCGTATCCATACTTCCTTGTGGAAAGGGACCTACTCTATCGAGTTGCTCAAGGGGCAGGAGAAACCATTGAGCAACTGGTGGTGCCCAGACCTTACAAGAAGTTGGTGTTGGAGTTGGCCCATGGACACATCCTTGGGGGTCATTTGGGGGCGGAGAAAACACGGGAAAGAGTATTGCAGCGGTTCTATTGGCCTGGGGTCATTAAGGAGGTAGAAAATGACTGTTCCTCTTGCCCTGTGTGTCAGAAGTCGGCCCCTATGCCCCATTTCCGTAGTCCACTTGTACCTTTTCCCATCATTGAGGTCCCTTTTGAAAGGATTGCAATGGATCTGGTAGGTCCGCTGGTGAAATCCGCTAGGGGGCATCAGTACATGTTGGTCATACTCGACTATGCCACCCGCTATCCAGAGGCGATTCCGCTCCGAAATACCTCTGCCAAGACAATAGCTAAGGAGCTATTCCTCGTTTTCAGCCGAGTGGGTATTTCAAAGGAACTGCTGACGGACCAGGGAACCCCCTTTATGTCCCGGGTGATGAAAGAGCTGTGCAAACTGTTCAAGGTAAAACAGTTGCGCACCTCTGTGTATCATCCCCAAACCGACGGGTTGGTGGAAAGGTTCAACAAAACCCTGAAACAAATGCTAAGGAAGGTGGTAGATAAGGATGGAAAGGGTTGGGATTATTTAGTACCCTATTTGATGTTTGCCATCCGGGAGGTACCCCAGTCCTCCACAGGGTTTTCACCGTTTTGAGTTGCTCTATGGGAGACACCCAAGGGGGCTGTTAGATATCGCCAAGGAAACTTGGGAAAGTGAGAGTTCTCCCCACCGGAGTGTGATTGAGCACGTCGCCCAAATGCAAGATAGAATTGCCCAGGTCATGCCTATCGTAAAGGAACATTTGTCCCAAGCGCAGTTAGCGCAGCAGAGGGTGTACAATTGGGGGGCTCAGACCAGGTCATTTGCTGAAGGAGATCTAGTGCTAATCCCTACGGTTGAAAGCAAATTCCTGGCCAAATGGCATGGCCCATACGAGGTGATTGAGAGAGTGAGTGAGGTGAATTACAGGGTCAGACAACCAGGAAGGCGGAAACCTGAACAGATCTACCACATCAATCTGTTAAAGACCTGGAGGGACAGGGAATCCCTAGTTGCTGAGGGTTTGTCACCAGCGCCATCTGACTGCTTGGTTCCGGAGGTTGGAATAGCAGTCACCTTGTCTACGACTCAACAACAGGAGGCTAAAGAGTTTGTGCTCCGCCACACAGATGTTTTTTCTGAGCTGCCGGGACAAACCTCGGGGGTGGAGAATGACATTACCACCCCACCGGGTGAAAGGGTAAAACTAAAACCCTATAGAATCCCAGAGGCCCGGCGGGAGGCCATACTTGGGGAAGTACGGAGAATGCTGGATTTGGGGGTGATAGAGGAGTCCCAGAGTGACTGGTCCAGCCCCATAGTGTTGGTGCCCAAACCAGATGGGAGCTGGTGATTTTGTAACGACTTTCAACAGTTGAATAAAGTTACAAAGTTTGACACCTACCCCATGCCGAGGATAGATGAACTAATCGACCGACTGGGAGCAGCCCGGTACATGACAACGCTAGACTTGACAAAAGGTCATTGGCAGATTCCCCTAGCTAAGTCAGCAAAGGAGAAGACTGCATTTGTAACCCCCGAAGGGTCATCCCAGTATAAAAGAATGCCGTTCGGGTTACAGAATGCACCGGCCACCTTTCAGCGAAAAATGGATCCGATTCTTCGCCCCCATCAGAAGTATGCTGCAGCGTACTTGGACGATGTGATTATCCATAGCGCAGACTGGGCCTCACATTTACCAAAAGTCCAGGCTGTGCTAGACTCAATACGGAAAGCTGGGTTTACGGCCAACCCAAAGAAGTGTACGATCGGACAGGAGGAGGCCAGGTACCTGGGGTACACTATTGGGAGGGGGGTAATAAAACCTCAAATCAACAAAGTGGAAGCCATACAGAATTGGCCACGCCCAAATAACAAGAAGCCGGTACGGGCTTTTCTAGGAATTGCTGGCTACTATCGGCGATTCATCCCCCATCTTGCTTCTCTGGCAGTGCCCCAACCAACCTGACAAAAGGGAAGGAGTCTGTCGTGGTTCAGTGGTCCCCAGAGGCTGAAGCAGCCTTCCAGTCTTTAACTTGTTGCCGACCGCAGATAGCTGAATGACGGCTTCACTGCGGCCGGCCAGTTCTGAGTGGACGTCATATGACGTCCCCCCAGAACGCGCTCTCCTGTGCGCCCCAGGGGGCGCGCACCCGGCGATCTCCGTGATAGCTGTGTCCTACGGACACAGCTGATCACGTGATGTGGTAAAAGGCCAATCACAGCGGCCTTTTACCACATGATCAGCGGTGTCCAATGACACGCTGATCAGAGGGAAATGCAAGTGCCGGTTCTCGGCTGCACTTTCCTCACGCTGTCAGATCGTGAGGAAAGTACTGCTGAGAACCGGCAGTTGTCAGAGCGGGGATCGGCACCGATCATCAGGGCACTGATGATCAGTGCCCTGATGATTGGTGCCCAGCAGTGCCACCCGCAAGTTCCACCCACCTGTGCCCAGCAGTGCACCCACTAGCTCCGCCCACCTGTGCCCAGCAGTGCCACCTACCTGTGCCCAGCAGTGCCACCCACCTGTGCCCAGCAGTGCCACCCACCTGTGCCACCCACCTGTGCCCACCAGTGCCACCCACCTGTGCCCACCCACCAGTGCCGCCCACCAGTGCCACCCACCAGTGCAGCCCAGCAGTGCTGCCAGTCAGTGCCACCAGTCAGTGTCCAGCGGTTGTGCCAGTCAGTGCCGCCAGTCAGTGCCCAGCAGTGATGCCAGTCAGTGCCGTCTATCAGTACCCATCATCAGTGTCACCTATCAGTGCCGCCTATCAGTGCTGCATATTAGTGCCGCCTATCCGTGACACCTCATTAGTGCTGTCTATCAGTGCCGCCTATCCGTGCCACCTCATTAGTACTGCCTATCAGTGCCCTTTAGTGTTGCCCATCAGTGCTGCCTCATCAACGCACATCAGTGAAGGAGAAAAATTACCTGTTTGAAAAATTTTATAATAGAAACAAAGAAACTTTTTTTTTTTTTTTCAAATTTTTGGCAATTTTTTATTTATAGCGCAAAAAGAGCCCAGTGGCGATTAAATACCACCAAAAGAAAGCTCTATTTGTGAGAGAAAAATGATCAAAATTTCATATGGGTACAATGTTGCATGACCGCGCAATTGTCAATCAAAGTGCGGCAGCACTGAAAGCTGAAAATTGGCCTGGTAAGGAAGGGGGTAGAAGTGCCGGGTAGGCAGGAAGGGGCTAGAAGTGCCCGGTAGGCGAGGGGTTCAAAAGGGCCTTATGTAGCCAGCCAGTCCTATACTCACCGGACTTCTCAAAAGACTTTGTGGTCCAGACGGATGCATCCGATGTTGGCTTAGGAGCAGTGCTGTCCCAGGTGTGGCAGGGGGAGGAGCACCCAGTAATCTACCTCAGCCGAAAGCTAAAGTCTCACGAGGAAAATTACGCCACGACTGAGAAGGAGTGTTTAGGGGTAAAGTGGGCCCTAGATTCCCTTCGGTACGATCTGCTGGGCAGACATTTTGACCTGATCACCAATCACGCTCCCCGGAAATGGATGGCCCAAAATAAGGAGACCAATAGAAGGGTAAATAGGTGGTTTTTGGCCCTACAGGAATTTACCTTCACAGTGAAGCATCGCCCCGGTGTTCAGATGGGAAATGTAGATGCTTTATCCCGGGTTCATGCCTGCCTGGCTACTGGTGTTACAACCCCAAGGTTGAAACAAGATGGGGGGGGGGGGGTATGTGACAGTAGGCAGGTGAGATCACCTGGTTGTGTCCTGGATGGATGATATATTTGTCCGAGGTTCAGGCTTTATGGGGATTTGTTCCACTAGAGGGAAGTGCTGAGTCCTCCATCATGGAGGTAATGAGCCCAGATGAAGGTAGTCGGCTCATTAAGGTCGTTATAAAACTTCCCAGAGTGCTCAGGGAGTCGCTCCAACCTGGAACCAGATCTGTGTCTGAACTGGCTGGGGAGCTGACGTCTCATCTGTGTGCAGGGAGACCAAAGCCTGTGTGCAGGGAGACCAAAGCCTGTGTGCAGGGAGACCAAAGCCTGTGTGGCCGGCCTCCAGTACTAGCAGCTAGGTGTAGCAGCAGGCTGGTGGGTAGGTAGGGAAAGCTGTTGTTGCAGTAAGTAGCCAAGTTGGCCCGGATTTATTTTGATGTTTCTTTTTGGTTTGGCATTTTCTGTAAATATTGTAAATAAATTGCACCTGTTTGTTTTTCACCTCCACTGTGGTTGTGCTGTGCCTGTCTTTTTGTGTTGTGCACCCATCCAGGGGGTCACACACACCCGCTGCCGAGCGAACCCCGTTACAACATGGATGAATGAATGGAGACATGGATGGGGGAGGGACTGGATGGAGACATGGAAGGATAGGATGGATGGATGGGGGAGTGGATGGATAAATGGGGGAGTGAATGGAGACATGGATGGATGGATGGATGGATGAAGACATGGATGAATGAATGGGGGTATGGATGGGTGAGGGACTGGATGGAGACATGGAAGCATGGATGGATGGAGGAGTGGATGGATAAACAGGAGAGTGGGTGGGTGGATGGATGGATGCAAAGATGAATGGATGGGGGAGTGGATGGGGACATGGGTGGATAAATGGATTGATGGGGGAGTGGGCTCACTTGGTTGGTGGAGGTGCACTGAAGTGACTGGAAGCAGGTAGCGGGAGATCTTCATTGACCCTGAATATCCCGATGAACTTCCTTGAATGGGGACATGGATGGATGGAGGGATGGAGACATGGATGGATGGATGGACGGAGTCATTGCACTCGTCACTTTATTTTTGGCGGTGGAATATGGAAGTGGCGTCTAGGAGGCGGCAGTAGACCCGCCTACACATTTGGTTGGATGTGACTTTTTGATGTCTTTGATTCCATTCATTGATGTATGAAGTCTATTATTACACAGAAGCTCTTTGTGAGTTTTGTGTGAATTTTGTGTCCTGAAGTTTGTTGATGTCATTTGCAGGAATTATCGCGTCTGGTAAATATTTTGGTCTTCAGTTTCTGGTGATCATTGGTTGCGGCTGAACCCTGTGTTGTGTCCATCGCCCAGGTGATCAGGTGACACGGTCCATCGCCAGGTGATCAGGTGACACGGTCCATCGCCCAGGTGATCAGGTGACCCGGTCCATCGCCCAGGTGATCAGGTGACCCGGTCCATCGCCCAGGTGATCAGGTGACGCGGTCCATCCCCAGGTGATCAGGTGACACGGTCCATCCCCAGGTGATCAGGTGACGCGGTCCATCCCCAGGTGATCAGGTGACACGGTCCATCGCACAGTGATCAGGTGACGCGGTCCATCGCCCGGTGATCAGGTGACACGGTCCATCGCCAGGTGATCAGGTGACACGGTCCATCGCCCGGTGATCAGGTATCCCGGTCCATCGCCCAGGTGATCAGGTGACCCGGTCCATCGCCCAGGTGATCAGGTGACGCGGTCCATCGCCCAGGTGATCAGGTGACACGGTCCATCGCCCAGGTGATCAGGTGACGCGGTCCATCGCCCCGGTGATCAGGTATCGCGGTCCATCGCCCCGGTGATCAGGTATCGCGGTCCATCGCCCCGGTGATCAGGTATCGCGGTCCATCGCCCCGGTGATCAGGTATCGCGGTCCATCGCCCCGGTGATCAGGTATCGCGGTCCATCGCCCCGGTGATCAGGTGACGCGGTCCATCGCCCCGGTGATCAGGTATCGCGGTCCATCGCCCCGGTGATCAGGTATCGCGGTCCATCGCCCCGGTGATCAGGTGACGCGGTCCATCGCCCAGGTGATCCGGTATCGCGGTCCATCGCCCCGGTGATCAGGTATCGCGGTCCATCGCCCCGGTGATCAGGTATCGCGGTCCATCGCCCCGGTGATCAGGTATCGCGGTCCATCGCCCCGGTGATCCGGTATCGCGGTCCATCGCCCAGTTTTTCGGCATAGAGCTGGAAGTATGCGGCAGTTGATGAAGGATCAGTGCTCTGCTGCCATCTCATGGGCACTTTGTGTTATGACATGCATGAAATGTGATTTCCTTCCACTGACAGTCATTCCGATAAAACGTGGAAATATAATAATTGGCGCACTTTCCGCGTCTCGGAGTCCCTCCATCTTTATATTGGTGGAGGGTCATGCTGCATCAGGCTTGGTGGTGGAGGAAAGCAACATGGAGGGTGCACACCGGGCCAGGTAAACGCACTCATCGCAGGAGGCGCACATTCTATCTCATTTACGGGTAGCCTGTCCTTTTGGAAGGGGGGGAGGGGGACATGGAGAACGCGGGATGACCAGATTCCCCGCAATAGGAAGCGGCTTCATCTCCGACAATCAATTCCTGATAACAAAATCCAACACAGATTAGTGAGGGAGACGCCGGATAAAGGAGGATTCCCCCGGAGAGCAGCGGCCACAGCAAGGGATTAGATGGCGGGGAGGATTCCCCCGGAGCGCAGTGGCCACAGCAAGGGATTAGATGGCGGGGAGGATTCCCCGGAGAGCAGTGGCCACAGCAAGGGATTAGATGGCGGGGAGGATTCCCCCGGAGCGCAGTGGCCACAGCAAGGGATTAGATGGCGGGGAGGATTCCCCGGAGAGCAGTGGCCACAGCAAGGGATTAGATGGAGGGGAGGATTCCCCCGGAGCGCAGTGGCCACAGCAAGGGATTAGATGGCGGGGAGGATTCCCCGGAGAGCAGTGGCCACAGCAAGGGATTAGATGGCGGGGAGGATTCCCCCGGAGTGCAGTGGCCACAGCAGGGGGATTAGATGGAGGGGAGGATTCCTCAGAGAGCAGCGGCCACAGCAAGGGATTAGATGGCGGGGAGGATTCCCCAGAGAGCAGCGGCCACAGCAAGGGATTAGATGGCGGGGAGGATTCCCCGGAGAGCAGCGGCCACAGCAAGGGATTAGATGGCGGGGAGGATTCCCCGGAGAGCAGCGGCCACAGCAAGGGATTAGATGGCGGGGAGGATTCCCCGGAGAGCAGCGGCCACAGCAAGGGATTAGATGGCGGGGAGGATTCCCCGGAGAGCAGCGGCCACAGCAAGGGATTAGATGGCGGGGAGGATTCCTCGGAGAGCAGCGGCCACAGCAGGGGGATTAGATGGCGGGGAGGATTCCTCGGAGAGCAGCGGCCACAGCAAGGGATTAGATGGCGGGGAGGATTCCCCAGAGAGCAGCGGCCACAGCAAGGGATTAGATGGTGGGGAGGATTCCCCCGGAGTGCACCCTACTGGGTTTAATCCCGGCACCACCCTACTGGGTTTAATCCCGGCACCACCCTACTGGGTTTAATCCCGGCACCACCCTACTGGGTTCAGTTATGGGTACAACTCTTCTGGGTTCAATCATTGGCACCACCCTACTGCGCTCATTCCTGGCACCACCCTACTGCGCTCATTCCTGGCACCACCCTACTGCGCTCATTCCTGGCACCACCCTACTGCGCTCATTCCTGGCACCACCCTACTGCGCTCATTCCTGGCACCACCCTACTGCGCTCAATCACGGAGACAACTTGAGTAAAAAAAAAAGAGCAATAGAACATCGATTTCCGGGGTTGTCCATCATGCAGCCAATCATCCACAGAGTACAAAGCAGTGGCCTTCCACCCCACAGGTGCCCCACTACTCCAGTTGATGGCAATTGCCTTTTGTCATTCGCACAATCCACCACCGATAACCGGAAAAGTCGGCAGGAATTCAGTGTTCGGAGATTGGTTGTAAGTGAAGAAGCCGTGACCTCCATGTATGGCCAGTCCTCCCACCATCACTGCAATGCCGATGGTCTGGTTGGGAGGAGAGGACTCCAGAGATGACAAGGACACACAAAGTACCCACAACAGATCCCGGATGTGAATCTCCCCGATAAGTCGTTCCTTCATTCCTGAGGACTCTTCTTCTAGAAGTAATCTATGGGGTCGTCCTCCCACCTACATGATGGAGAGCTATGATCCAGCCAAGGGAATACACGTATGATGGTCCATGGAACGGGATCCCAATACACGTATGATGGTCCATGGAATGGGATCCCAATACACGTATGATGGTCCATGGAATGGGATCCCAATACACGTATGATGGTCCATGGAATGGGATCCCAATACACGTATGATGGTCCATGGAATGGGATCCCAATACACGTATGATGGTCCATGGAATGGGATCCCAATACACGTATGATGGTCCATGGAATGGGATCCCAATACACGTATGATGGTCCATGGAATGGGATCCCAATACACGTATGATGGTCCATGGAATGGGATCCCAATACACGTATGATGGTCCATGGAATGGGATCCCAATACACGTATGATGGTCCATGGAATGGGATCCCAATACACGTATGATGGTCCATGGAATGGGATCCCAATACACGTATGATGGTCCATGGAATGGGATCCCAATACACCAGACGAATGCGGTTTCAACGCTCGGCGATATTCTGGCATGCGTCGTATTGATGACATAGCGCCGCTCTGGTTTCAGGTGCGTTGTGATGCGTTTGGCTGCCGTCACACAAGACGTGAGATCTGAGCTCCAGGCATGATCTGTATTGGTCATGCTTGGCACGAAGCATGTACAGTCAGGTCCATAAATATTGGGACATGGACACAACTCTAACATTTTTGGCTCTATACACCACAATGGATTTGAAATGAAACGAACAAGATGTGCTTTAACTACAGACTGTCGGCTTTAATTTGAGGGTTTTTCCATCCAAATCAGGTGAACGGTGTAGGAATGACAACAGTTTGCATATGTGCCTCCCACTTGTTAAGGGACCAAAAGTAATGGGACAGAATAATAATCATAAAATCAAACTGTCACTTTTTAATACTTGGTTACAAATCCTTTGCAGTCAATGACAGCCTGAAGTGTGGAACGCATAGACATCCCCAGACGCTGGGTGTCATCCCTGGTGATGCTCTGCCAGGCCTCTACTGCAACTACGACTACAGCGACTGTCCCCGTCCCAGGGGCCCCTAACATCGTGCCAAGCTGGTCAGTGTGGTCTACTTCCCCCACTGTAGGTGGCGCTCCATCCGTGGTCCCATAGTCGGGACAGGAAGTCCAAGGGAAGCATGGTTTCTGTATGGTTACCTGGTCAGTGGAGCAGTGTTTGGCTATACTGTGGCCATGTGACCCTTGGCAGCCATCTTGGGTCAGCACGGTCTATTTAAGTCCCCACCCCCGGGTTTTGGCGCACATTTTGTGAGTGGTTAGTGTAGAGAGAGATCTCCACTTGTTAGGGACAGTACTAGAGGTAGGGAAAGGTTCCGGAGGAGTAGCGGCAGGCCAGGGACTCTCTATCCTGTAAGGAGCCTCCCACCCGGGACTGGATTGGCCAGGCTGTACTTCACCCTCTGAAACAGACGCTGTCGGCACCTCTCCTCAGCCACCACTATGAACGGCATTGAACTGTGAGTTATTTCCCCAGCGGCGCTCTCCCGTCGTGGTGTCTGTAACGGTGGGATTCTGCTCAATGCAACATCCAATTTTTGGGAACTCTGTGTGTTTCCTGAGGCCGCACCACGCCGCACTACCCCCCCTCCCCCCCCCCACACACACACACCGCCTCAGACTGCACAGGGTGGAAGCACCCTCATGGTTCAGGTTTTGTTTGGGGTCCTTTCCTCCGGGCGTTCTGTATGTCCGTCTTTCATATGTCCGTTTACGGATGACAAACAGACCCCCGTGTATTTCTGTGGACTTGCGGATGTAAACGAATGAACATCTATTTACACCCAGTGAGAAAAAAAGGGGCGAGCGAGTGAGCCGGTATACTTACTGCACCACATCCCATAAAATTGCAAATATTCAATAGGAAAGATGGGACTTTCAGGGTGCAGGGACATGAATAGCACACATTATTTATTATGTATTTCAGGTACTTATATATCGCCATCAATGTACTCCGCACTTTACATACATATTGTACATTCACATCAGGCCCCGCCCCCGAGGGGCGTACAATCTAAGGTCCCTAACTCCCATCATACATACACATACTGGGGCCAATATAGACAGGAGCCAATTCACCTACCAGCATGTCTTCGGAGGGTGGGAGGAAACCGGAGTACCCGGAGGAAACCCACGCAGGCACAGGGAGAACATGCAAACTCTAGGCAGGTGGTGCCGTGGTTGGGATTCGAACCGACGACCCAAGTACTGCCAGGGGGGAGTGCTGACCATTTAGTCACTGTGCTGCCCACACATTAAAAAGTTATATAATTTTTATTTCGTATTTTTGTAAAAAACAAATTCAGTTCTAAGAATACCAACTGAGATTCAGACTTGGTTAGGTCATTGTAGTCACTCCCTACATGTTTCGTCCTCTCGGGCTTCTTCAGTAGAGATTTTTTGAGGAAATTTCTGCCGCCGAGGCAGTCCTGGATGTGAAAGCTCAGAGCTAGGAGGAAATGACCTAAAAAAATCGTAATTGGCCTACATGTCCAAAACAGCTGTAGAGGATATAATGGGCATCGAATATCATCTGTTGAATGCTTTAGAAGGCTATATGGGTCCAGAGGCGGACTGACAACTCATGGGGCCCCTGGGCAGTAGGGCATCATGGGGCCCCTGTGTCTTTACCCACACTCAAACCACACCCAAAAAAGCCTATGAAAGGTACCAGGGACATCTCATGGGGCCCCCCACTGACCCCGGGCCCTCGGGCAGTGCCCGAGTTCCCCAATGGTCAGTCCGCCCCTGTATGGGTCTAACCTAACAGAGATCTACTTGGCGTTCATTGGCAGAGTCACCAGCGCACACCGAGTATCCTGGAGGCTGTTTTGGATCTGAAGGAAGCGAATATCCTTTGGACTGTTGTCCTTTGCTGACATCTAGTGGTGGAATTGGAAATTGATCTTCAATTAAAATCCTTTTTCTCTACATCGTTCTTGCTACTTGAATTGCAATATTTACCAGATGACGTTCGATGTCCGTTGTTTCCTCTCCTCGTGTTGTGGATCAATTAGATCTCTGTGAGGTTAGACCCAAATATCCTTCTAAAGCATTCAACAGATGATATTCGATGCCCATTATATCCTCTACAGCTGTTTTGGACGTGTAGGCCAATTACGATTTTTTTAGGTCATTTCCTCCTAGCTCTGAGCTTTCACATCCAGGACTGCCTTGGCGGTAGAAATTTCCTCAAAAAATCTCCCCTGAAGAAGCCCGTGAGGACGAAACATGTAGGGGGTGACTACAATGACCTAACCAAGTCTGAATCTCAGTTGGTATTCTTAGAACTGAAATTGTTTTTATGTTTCTGTATTTTTTTCTTTTCTTGTGTTTTTTACAAAAATACGAAATTAAAATTTATATAACTGTTTAATGTGTGGTATTTATGTCCATGCACCCTGAGAGTCCCACCTTTCCTATTGAATATCTATTTACACCCGTTATTGTCCGCAGCCGTTAACATCCGTTTTTTTTAACAGAAGAAACCCCTATTTTTCTTCCACTAAAAAACACCCAGAACGGACAAAAAATGGATGTCAGCGGATGTAAATGGATGAAAAACAGATATAAGTGGATTAAAAACTGATGTAAACGGATGAAAAACAAATGAAGACAGCCAAAAATGGATGAAAAGCGGATGTAAACGGATGAAAAACAGATGACAACGGACAGAAACGGATGAAAAACGGATGTAAATGGATGAAAAACAGATATAAATGGATTAAAAACTGATGTAAACGGATGAAAAACAGATGAAGACAGCCAAAAATGGATGAAAAACGGATGTAAACAGATGAAAAACAGATGAAAACGGACAGAAACGGATGAAAAACGGATGTAAATGGATGAAAAACAGATATAAATGGATTAAAAACTGATGTAAACGGATGAAAAACAGATGAAGACAGCCAAAAATGGATGAAAACGGCTAGAAACAGATGAAAAACGGATGTAAACGGATGAAAATGGACATAAGCAGATGAAAACGGATCTAAACAGATGTAAACAGACCAAAAACAGATGAAAAACAGATGTCAACGGATGTAAATGGATGAAAACGGACATAAACTGATGTAAAATGATGAAAACGGATTGAAAACAGATATAAACAGATGAAAATGGACATAAATGGATGAAAAACGGATGTAAATGAATGAAAGTGGATAAAAGCGGATGTCAATGGATTTAAATGGATGAAAATGGACATAAACGGATGAAAAACGGATGTAAGTGGATAAAAACGTATCTCAATGGATGAAAACCGGATGAATACGGACATAAACTGATGTAGAAAGACGAAAACGGATGAAAACGGATGAAAAACAGATATAAAGGGATGAAAATGGACATAAGCGGATGAAAAACGGATGTAAACGAAAGTGGACAAAAACGGATGTCAATGGATGTAAATGGATGAAAACGGATATAAACGGCTGAAAAACGGATGTAAGTGGATGAAAACGGATGTCAATGGATGAAAAACTGATGTAAACGGATTAAAAGGATCTAAACGGATCAAACACGGATGTAAATGGATGAAATGGATGTAAACGGATGAAAGCGGACATAAATGGATGAAAAATGGATGTAAACGGATGAAAGTGGACAAAAACGGATGTCAATGGATGAAACCCAGATGAAAACGGACATAAATGGATGTAAACGGATGAAAATGGACATAGATGGATGAAAAACTGGATGGATGTAAATGGATGAAGGTGGATGTAAATGGACCAAAAACTGATGTAAATGGTTGTAAACGGATGAAAATATATCTAAACGGACCAAAAACAGATGTAAATGGATGAGAAAGGATGACAAACTGATGAAAATGGACATAAATGGATGAAAAACGGATAAAAATGGACGAAAATGGACATAAACTAATGAAAACGAATGAAAACGGATCAAAATGGATGTAAGTGGATGAAAATGGATGAAAAACTGATGAAAACGGACATAAATGGATGAAAAACTGATAAAAATGGATGAAAGCGGACAAAAACGGATGTCAATGGATGAAACACGGATGAAAACGGACATAGATGGATGAAAAACTGGATGGATGTAAATGGATGAAAACGGACATAAACGGATGAAAAACGGATGTAAATGGATGAAAACGGATTAAAAACTGATGTAAACCAATGTAAACGGATGGAAAAACGTGACTGGACTGAAGAAAGAACGCGGCCCGCCGGGGGAAAGGACCCTAAACTGTTTTTTTCTGTTTATTATCTACAAACTCTTGTATGATAAAGGATTCCCAGAGCCCTGTGGATCCCATGCAGCACGGCTGCCTGCCTTGACATTGGCTTCACCAGAACGGAATCCGCAGGCCGAGTTGTGTGGTGGGGGAGGGGACAGGACTGCAATGACACCTTCAGGGCTGCGAGTCATTTTCAGCTTGAGCTACTGATCTCTGTAAGCGGCTTTGTCCTGCAGACGGAAAGGGAAGAACATGAGAGTAGCAGAGTCCCGCCTGCGGCTATTAGAATATCTCCGGTGTCACCGGCTGACGCGTTCAGATATTCCCCCCGCGGTTGGTCGATCCCCCGATAGGCCGGGACCTCCTGGTGAAGTATAGAGCCGGGTCTGGGAAGCCTCCCGCCATGTCCTGCCTGCAGTATATATACTGTATACCTGCTCTCCCCACTTCCATGTCCTTGTTATGTCTCGCATCGATCGTTCTGCATGAGGTTATCCGTTTTCTGTAGTTTGCTGGTATCTAGTGGTGGTTTTGGGGCACTGCAGCTTGTTTACTAATGTGATGTGGTATCTTCCTCTGTCCTCCCCTTCTGTCCAGTGTTAGGCTGGCCATACACGTGTAGATTTTCGGATGAGAATATTCATAAGAAAAGTTGTACAAACTCTTTGAACATTCGATGAACGGACGAATGTCATTTGAAAATTGCTTTTTGCTTTTATCATTTGATGTTAAACTGAATGTCATTTTTGAACGATTACCGCGTACACCGGCCGAAAATTCGTGTGATCCAGAAAAGTTTTCCTTCCTGCCCCTTCGAATTTTCCCATCACCGAAAACAAACATCGATTTGACCCCACGAATGGTTAGAAAATCAAACGAATATTCTTGAAACAGAAATCTATACATGTATGGCCAGCTTTAGTGTAGTCCCAGCTGGACCCTTCCCACGTGTTCCATGTTCCCGCACTCCGTGTTTGATGTTGCAGAGACAGGGATTGGGAACGCGTTCGTCTTCTTACACTTCAAAAGACCGGAAGAAAATCCTCGATATTGGGAATAAAAGTTTGCTAGATTCCCCATCTTAGTGAAGAGTAAAGCTGCTTGTGGATGTTGCTGAGTCAGCAGGCGAGCGAACGGTCCGGACAGGCTGGGTCTATGGAGGAATGACAATGCAGAGAACAATACTGGACCAGGTAATGCCGGAAGGGAGGAGCTTAGCACAAATGTCTTCCTGTGGAGACTCAGAATCTCTCCTCATATTGCATTGCTGAGCTCTCCTGAAAATGCCCGTCGCCTGGCTGACCTTTGCACTTTGACATGATAGGCCAATGACCCAGAAAGATTCCCTTTCCTGAGCTGCCTATTGTCATTAACACCAGAGGAAGCCATGACAGCCAGGAAACTGGCATTTCCAGAAGGAGGTCAGTGACGGCAGCCTTCCTATTTCAGAATTACTGTAGGGTCCCACTGACACCTTTGTGTGGTGGTGTCATGTGTGTTGTCACCGGTGACAGTGCATTGTGGTACAATTCATTCTCAGTGGCACCGCCATCACAGCACACGGCGAGAAACAGCGGGACATGGCGGCACACGGCGGGACGTGGCGGCACACGGCGGGACATGGCGGCACACAAGGGGACATGGCGGTACACGGCGGGACATGGCGGGACACGGTGGCACACGGCGGGACATGGCGGCACACAAGGGGACGTGGCAGCACACGGGGGGACATGGCGGCACATGGCGGCACACACCGGGACATGGCAGCACACAAGGGGACGTGGCAGCACACGGCGGGACATGGCGGCACACAAGGGGACATGGCGGCACGCGGCGGGACATGGCGGGACATGGTGGCACACGGCGGGATGTGGCGGCACACAAGGGGACGTGGCAGCACACGGCGGGACATGGCGGCACACGGCGGGACATGGCGGCACATTGCGGCACACACCGGGACATGGCAGCACACAAGGGGACGTGGCAGCACACGGCAAGACATGGCGGCACACGGCGGGACATGGCGGCACACAAGGGGACATGGCAGAACACAGCGTGACATGGCGGCACACAAGGGGACGTGGCAGCACACGGCGGGACATGGCGGGACATGGCGGCACACAAGGGGACATGGCAGAACACGGCGGGACATGGCGGTACACACCGGGACATGGAGGCACACAAGGGGACGTGGCAGCACACGGCGGGACATGGCGGCACATGGCGGCACACACCGGGACATGGCAGCACACAAGGGGACGTGGCAGCACACGGAGGGACATGGCGGCACATGGCGGCACACACCGGGACATGGCAGCACACAAGGGGACGTGGCAGCACACGGCGAGACATGGCGGCACACGGCGGGACATGGCGGCACACAAGGGGACGTGGCAGAACACGGCGGGACATGGCGGCACACACCGGGACATGGAGGCACACAAGGGGACGTGGCAGCACACGGCGGGACATGGCGGCACACAGTGGGACATAGCAGCACACGGCAGCACATAGCAGGACACGGCGGCACACAGTGGCACATGGCGAGACACAGCAGCACACGGCGGCACACAGTGGGACACAGCAGCACACGGCAGAACACGTCAGCACATAGCGGGACACGGTGGCACATGGCAGGTTATGATGGGACACGGCAGCACACCGGAAATATGGCGGGCATCCATTTCTGGAACATTGGTGGCCTATTAGAGTTAATGGCGGCCTGAACACGACTTGATTCACCACAGCGACTGGCGTTGGCCCTGAAGTGGATTTGTTGGTTTCCCAATACGATTACACCCAATGCATGCTGGGAATTCTCTCACAGTTGCTCGTACTCGTAAATGAACTGTCATACCATGAAAGGGCCAATGTTATATGTGATCACAGCGCTGTGCCATTTCCTCAGGATGACAGGAGTCCAGTGAAGACAAATTGTCTCCTGCTATGGGCTTCAGGCAGCCATTTTGGGGAGGACAGCATTCTTGTAGGATATCTAAATAACATGCAGGGAGGGAGGAGCTAGGCCAGCACAGACAGTAATCAGACACCCCTAGAGGAGAGGACAATGAGATGCAGCGAGGGAGGAGCTGGGCCAGCACAGACAATAATTAGAGACTGACTATGACATGCAGCGAGGGAGGAGCTGGGCCAGCACAGACAATAATTAGAGACTGACTATGACATGCAGGGAAGGAGGAGCTGGGCCAGCACAGACAGTAATTAGAGACAGACTATGACATGCAGGGAGGGAGGAGCTGGGCCAGCACAGACAGTAATCAGACACTCCCAGAGGAGAGGACTATGACATGCAGGGAGAGAGGAGCTGGGCCAGCACAGACCGTAATTAGAGACTGACTATGACATGCAGAGAGGGAGGAGCTGGGCCAGCACAGACAGTAATCAGACACCCCCAGAGGAGAGGACTATGACGTGCATGGAGAGAGGAGCTGGGCCAGCACAGGCAGTAATCAGACACTCCCAGAGGAGAGGACTATGACATGCAGGGAGAGAGGAGCTGGGCCAGCACAGACCGTAATTAGAGACTGACTATGACATGCAGAGAGGGAGGAGCTGGGCCAGCACAGACAGTAATCAGACACCCCCAGAGGAGAGGACTATGAAATGCAGGGAGGGAGGAGCTGAGCCAGCACAGGTAGTAATCAGACACTCCCAGAGGAAAGGACTATGACGTGCAGGGAGGGAGGAGCTGGGCCAGCACAGTCAGTAAGCAGACACTCCCAGAGGAGAGGACTGAGACGTGCAAAGAGGGAGGAGCTGGGCCAGCACAGACAGTAATCAGACACTCCCAGAGGAGAGGACTATGACGTGCAGGGAGGGAGGAGCTGGGCCAGCACAGACAGTAATGAGACACCCCCAGAGGAGAGGATTATGACGTGCAGGGAGGGAGGAGCTGGGCCAGCACAAACAGTCTATTATGGGAAGTGGAGGGACTTTCAGCTGATGTTTTTCTGTTGGTTTTCGGGGTCTCTCCTGGGGAAGGGTTTTTGGGGTCTCTGCTGGGGGAGGGTTTTATCCCGCCCCCTTGCCCCCCCCTTTACATACAATGTATTGGTGGGAAGTGTCGGTGGTGTCGGCTCGGTGAGCGCCCGGCACAACATTCAGCGCGTGGGGCGGTTCCCGCGGTAACACTCGAGTGGCGTTCTGCGTCTCCCACATGAAGGTCCCGAGACCAAGCGGCTTTGCTGATGCAATTCAAATCTGAATTATTCTCATCCCAGCGCGTTTCGTCTCCTCGCCACGCATCAAAATCTGATCCCAGAGCCGGACCGCCCCCGCAGCTCGATAACCAATCAATGCACAGCGCTCGCCCTCCACGCAGCACAAAGGGTTTACTAATCGCTCCAGGACAAGTGGGGGGGCCACCATGGCGGACCTCCTGGGCGCTGCATCCTGCAGATTTCATTGGCATCGGTTTGGTTCGGCCGCCGTTTTTGCCGCCATGACAGACATTCCTCCAATTAAAGCTCCCCAAGAAGTCGGGGAAATCCCCTCCCCCTCTTCTGGGGTGCCAGGCGCTACGAATGGAGGAGAAATGGGACGGCGGATTCTGCGAAGTCATCGCACTCCTCGGGGGACCCTCTGAAGAAACGCGTCAGCCAATGACCTTCAGATAAAAATCACTTTCACCGCAATGAGCACCAATTGCGCTAAATCCGCTGTTTGTTGAAATGGCGTCCAAGCGACGGTTGTTACTCAGTGGGGGTCTCACCACCACCGACGGGGGATTGGGCGCGGTGCGTGGAAACGCCAATCTTCCATAACTCAGTCCATTGCAGAAAATGGGAGGCTCTGCCCACAACAACCAATGGCAGCACAGATCTCCATTATGGGAGGAGGGGGAGCACCTGGAGGTTTGGGGGAACCTCGGAGGGTGGGGCGGGGTGGAGTTGGTCCCATTTTTCGTGTTCTGAGATGGAGAAGAACTTTCGTAGGTTCTCCAGGAGGTCCCCCAACATTTATGGGAACCCCAACACCTTCATCCAATCACCATGGGAGGCTCCGCCCACAACAACCAATAGCAGCGCAGATCTCCATTCTGGGAGGAGGGGAGCACCTGGCGATTTGGGGGAATCTCCGATGGTGGGGCGGGGTGGAGTTGGTCCCATTCTCCGTGTTCTGAGATGGAGAAGAACTTTTGTAGGTTCTCTAGGAGTTCCCCCAATATTCATGGGAACCCCAACACCTTCATCCAATCACCATGGGAGGTGCAGACATTGGATGTTGAGGACCAGGATGGGAGGTTTGAGAGTTGTGGACCCCCATCCCCCTTGCTTCCCCTCCCCCCATTCCAGTTCCATCAGCCCATCCTTGGGGTCTGCATAGGTGTCAGTACTTCTTGTCACATGGCTGACGCTGCAAATTGATATCATGTGGGGGGTGGTGATCGTGGTGAAGCCCCTCCCCCCGCATTAGAGTTTTCTGACATCGCAGCAACCCCCTGGGACCCCCCTGCACACTAGGCACCCCGTCCCCAGGGCACATGTCCCTTCTGCCCCCCTCCTGTCCTGGTTCCAGTTTGAGGGGCTCATTCACGCCTCTTGCAGACCAGTTGTCCTCTCCATCCATAATGGAGATCTGAACCATGAATGGATGAATGAGAACCTTATCCACGGCTTGGATTGGACCCCCCCCGGGGGGGCATTACGTGGACGTATACGAATGGTTCTCAGGGAAGAGCCGGTTTCTCCTCCAGGTTCCATCCAACCTCTTGTTTGGCTGAGCCCAGAAGTCAGCTGACCATTGTAATCCTATCAGCTGCAGGTGGGGGATACATGGTCATACTGGGCCGATGATGTCACAAGATCCCGCCCCTTTGTATACATTAGCTGTGGGGTGAGGAATGTCCCGGCTGCAGCTGATTGGCTCAGAAATGATGGCCGCCTTCCAGGTTTGGTGACCCCAAGCTCATCTGTGCAACTCAGTCTGGCTGCCTCTGCATGCGTTCGGCTCCGCGGGGTCTGAGATCTGCCGCGTAATGGCCCCGGCACTACACAACCATCCTAAGATGGCCCCGGCATTGGACAACCATTCTAAGATGGCCCCGGCACTGGACAACCACCCATGAGATGACCCAGGTACTGGAAAACCACCTTAAGACAACACTCACACTGGAAAGCCATTTTAACACAATCCTGGCACTGATCAACCATCCTGAGATGACCCCAGCATTGGTCAACTATCCTAAGATGACCCTGGCATTGGTCAACTATCCTAAGATGACCCTGGCATTGGTCAACTATCCTAAGATGACCCTGGCATTGGTCAACTATCCTAAGATGACCCTGGCATTGGTCAACTATCCTAAGATGACCCTGGCATTGGTCAACTATCCTAAGATGACCCTGGCATTGGTCAACCATCCTAAGATGACCCTGGCATTGGTCAACCATCCTAATATGACCCTGGCATTGGTCAACCATCCTAAGAAAAACCTGATACTGGACAAACATCCTTACATAGCCCCGGCACTGAAAAACCATCCTAAGATGACCCCGGCACTGGACAACCACTATAAGGTAACTCAGGCACTGGACAACCATCCTAAGATGATCCATGATACTGGACAACCATCCTAAGATGACCCAGGCACTGGACAACCATCCTAAGATGACGCAGGCACTGGACAGCCATCCTAAGATGACGCAGGCACTAGACAGCCATCCTAAGATGACGCAGGCACTAGACAGCCATCCTAAGATGACCCAGGCACTGGACAACCATCCTAAGATGACGCAGGCACTAGACAGCCATCCAAAGATGACGCTGGCACTGGACAACCATCCTAAGATGACCCAGGTCCTGGACAACCACCTTAATATAACTCCAGCACTGGACAACTATCCTAAGATGACCCCGGCACTGGATAACCACCTTAAGATGACCTTGGCACTGGTCAACCCCTACACTGGACAACCATCCTAAGATGATCCTGGCATTGGATAACCATTCTGAGATGACCCCGGCACTGGTCAACCCTCCTAAGATGGCCCCGACACTGGACAACCACCCATGAGATGACCCAGGTACTGGAAAACCACCTTAAGACAACACTCACACTGGAAAGCCATTTTAACACAATCCTGGCACTGATCAACCATCCTGAGATGACCCCAGCATTGGTCAACCATCCTAAGATGACCCTGACATTGGTCAACCATCCTAATATGACCCTGGCATTGGTCAACCATCCTAATATGACCCTGGCATTGGTCAACCATCCTAAGATGACCCTGGCATTGGTCAACCATCCTAAGATGACCCTGACATTGGTCAACCATCCTAATATGACCCTGGCATTGGTCAACCATCTAAGATGACCCTGGCATTGGTCAACCATCCTAAGATGACCCTGGCATTGGTCAACCATCCTAAGAAAAACCTGATACTGGACAAACATCCTTAGATCGCCCCGGCACTGAAAAACCATCCTAAGATGACCCCGGCACTGGACACACATCCTAAGATAACACAGGCACTGGACAACCATCCTAAGATGACACAGGCACTAGACAGCCATCCAAAGATGACCCCGGTACTGGACAACCATCCTAAGATGACCCAGGCACTGGACAACCACTATAAGGTAACTCAGGCACTGGACAACCATCCTAAGATGATCCATAAAACTGGACAACCATCCTAAGATGACCCAGGCACTGGACAACCATCCTAAGATGACCCAGGCACTGGACAACCATCCTAAGATGACGCAGGCACTAGACAGCCATCCTAAGATGACGCAGGCACTAGACAGCCATCCTAAGATGACGCAGGCACTAGACAGCCATCCTAAGATGACCCAGGCACTGGACAACCATCCTAAGATGACGCAGGCACTAGACAGCCATCCAAAGATGACGCTGGCACTGGACAACCATCCTAAGATGACCCAGGTCCTGGACAACCACCTTAAGATAACTCCAGCACTGGACAACTATCCTAAGATGATATCCGGCACTGGATAACCACCTTAAGATGACCTTGGCACTGGTCAACCCCTACACTGGACAACCATCCTAAGATGATCCTGGCATTGGATAACCATTCTGAGATGACCCTGGCACTGGTTAACCATTCTGAGATGACCCCAGCACTGGTCAACCATTCTGAGATGACCCCAGCACTGGTCAACCATTCTGAGATGACCCTGGCACTGGTCAACCATTCTGAGATGACCCTGGCACTGGACAACCATTCTAAGATGACCAAGGCGCTGGACAACCACCTTCAGATAACTCAGGCACTGGACAACCATCCTAAGATGACCCACGATACTGGACAACTATCCTAAGATGACCCAGGCACTGGACAACTATCCTAAGATGACCCAGGCACTAGACAGCCATCCAAAGATGACGCTGGCACTGGACAACCATCCTAAGATGATCCAGGTCCTGGACAACCACCTTAAGATAACTCCAGCACTGGACAACTATCCTAAGATGATCCCGGTGCTGGATAACCACCTTAAGATGACCTTGGCACTGGTCAACCCCTACACTGGACAACCATCCTAAGATGATCCTGGCATTGGATAACCATTCTGAGATGACCCCGGCACTGGTCAACCATTCTGAGATGACCCCGGCACTGAACAATCATCCTAGGATGACCCTGGAACTGAAAGACCTCCCCGAGGAGGGGAATTTATCTAGAGTTGTAGTATATATGCCTACAATTAGAGGGGTGTTGGATGTTTGGGAGGGGAGAGTAAAAGATGAACAGCGCTCTGCAACTTTCTTCCGTCTAATTGCAATGGCCGCGCCAAGTCTTCTCCGCAGAAAGTAAATCGGTAATATCGCAATCTCCAGTCCCACCTTCAGTAACAATACATAGGAAGCGAGCAGGAAAAATGAAGGGGTCGCTAATGACTCCTCTCCGTAATGGGAGCAATCAATTACGACTATGACCCACTTAGAGCGAAGAGCCGTATTGGGAGATAACTTACTGAAAACTGCAACACAGCAAACGCAGCCCATCCCCCCACCCCCTCCGCCAATGTAAGAACCCTTTCTCGGCGGTAATTGTTTCTCACACCTGGGGGAATCTGCTCGTTTTTTATATTTGCAAAAACATTGATATTTGAAAGTGCTTGAAATGTGCCGCGTGTTTCTAAAATTGGGTCTGCACACTAGACAATATGACTTTTATCATTCCACAGACTGTATGTGATCCCCACTCCTGCGGGAAATGCGTGATTAGATAAACAGCCCTAAATGGAACTGTTATTTCTAACAACAAAAAGCAAAGCGCATTTTCTATGTGATTTCAGATTGGCTAATGCATCCAGCAGCACCTCGGCTACTTAGTCCGGACGCACGCCGCTAATTACATTACCGATGGGCAGATGTGGCGCGATGAGTGCTCTGAAAGCCGAATGTGTGGAGGAGCCGAGCCGGGCTGAAATTAACATAGAAAGCCGCTGTGTACCATTTTCTGTCAATGTCGGCTAATGGGTTGTAATGTGAGGGCCGAAAGGTTACCACGGAGAGCGCCACATCGGGGTGGGTAGGTATTCATGGCCTCATTGTGAGGAACCGCCAGGACTTCCATTTCCATGAAAGCAATCTGCACTTCTGTGGAAGTGAAGATCTCATCTGGGCAACGGCTTTACTGCCAGCCAATAGAAAGAGTTCAGAAAAAAAATGGCTGATAATTGCCCTTCTGGAGGCCCAATGACACCTCGGTGAAGCTGCCCCCAATATCTCCAAACATAGTTGATGGGAAACCAAAAGAGAGAGAGGAGTGCGGATGTGTCGCTGCATTCAGGTGGTACAAGACACAGGATCCTCACCAGAGCTTTTATACTCCGATAATAGGTGCAGGAACTCCCTACTTCCCAGTCACCTCTTGTCTCCACCCCCTACCCACCCCTGAGCACTGTTCCTTGGTTCTACCCACCCCTGAGCCACATCCATTGGTTCCACCCCCTACCCACTCCTGAGCACCGTTCTTTGTCTCCACCCCCTACCCACCCCTGAGCACTGTTCCTTGGTTCTACCCACCCCTGAGCCACATCCATTGGTTCCACCCCCTACCCACTCCTGAGCACCGTTCTTTGTCTCCACCCCCTACCCACCCCTGAGCACTGTTCCTTGGTTCTACCCACCCCTGAGCCACATCCATTGGTTCCACCCCTACCCACTCCTGAGCACCGTTCCTTGTCTCCACCCCCTACCCACCCCTGAGCACTGTTCCTTGGTTCTACCCACCCTTGAGCACCATCCATTGGTTCCACCACCTACTCACCCCTGAGCACCCCCTGAGCACCGTCCCTTGGTTCCACCCCCTACCCACCTCTGAGCACCGTCCATTGATTCCATCCCCTACCCACCCCTGAGCACTGTCTCTTGTCTCTGCCCTCTAGTCACCCCTGAGAACTATCCCTTGGTTCCACCCACTACCCACCCCTAAGCATCGTCCCTTGTTTCTGCCCCCTACTCACCCCTGAGCACCGTCCCTTGGTTTCACCCCCCTACCCACTCCTGAGCACCATCACTTGGAATGCTTGGTTCCACTTCCTACATACCCTTGAGCACCGTCCCTTCCCCTACCCCCACCACTGAGCACTATCCCTTGTCTCCGCCCCCTACTCAGCCCTGAGTATCGTCCTTTGGTTTAACCCACTACTCACCTCTGAGCACCGTCCCTTGATTCCACCCCCTACCCACCCCTGAGCACTGTCTCTTGTCTCTGCCCTCTAGTCACCCCTGAGTACCGTCCTTTGGTTCCACTCACTGCCCACCCTTGAGCACCGCCCCTTGGTTCCACCCACTACCCACCCCTGAGCATCGTCCCTTCTCTCTGCCCCCTACTCACCCCTGAGTACTGTCCTTTGGTTCCACTCACTACCCACCCCTGAGCACCGTCCCTTGGGTCAACCCCCCACCCACCTCCCAGTGTTGCCCATTTTAGAGAAAACAAAACCAAGTATCATTTTGTGGTGCTCAGTAATTTGTGTGAAATATGTTAATGGTAACAAGAAAAGCAGTAAATTAGGTCCCTGAAACAAAATACCCCCCCAGAAACAATAGACCCGCCCAGCAATAATGGATACCCTGGCAACAATAAACCTCCCTAAATCAAATACCCCCCAGCAACAATTGACCCCTGACAGTAACAACAGATCTCCCAGCAGCCAGCAACAATAGACCCACCCCCAGCAACAACAGATACCCCAGCAACAATAAACCTCCTTGAAACAAAATCCTCCCAGCAACAACAGACCCCCAACAGTAACAACAGATTTCCCAGCAGCCAGCAACAATAGTCCCCCCAGCAACAGTAGAGGACGCAGCAACAATATACCTCCCTGATAAAAAATACACCCCCCAGCAACCATAGACCCCCAACAGTAACAACAGATCTCCCAGCAGCCAGCAACAATATCCCCCCCCCCCCCTCCAGCAACAATAGCTACCCCAGCAACAAGATACCTTTCTGAAACAAAATACCTCCCCCCCCCGAGCAACAATAGACCCCTGACAGTAACAACAGATCTCCCAGCAGCCAGCAACAATAGACCCACCCCCCAGCAACAACAGATACCCCAGCAACAATAAACCTTCCTGAAACAAAATCCTCCCAGCAACAACAGACCCCCAACAGTATCAACAGATTTCCCAGTAACCTGCAGCAATAGACCCCCCAGCAACAATAGAGGACGCAACAACAATATACCTCCCTGAAAAAAAATACACCCCCCAGCAACCATAGACCCATAACAGTAACAAGAGATCTCCCAGCAGCCAGCAACAATAGACCCCCCCCCCAACAACAATAGCTACCCCAGCAACAATATACCTTTCTGAAACAAAATACCCCCCCCCCGAGCAACAATAGACCTCTGACAGTAACAACAGATCTCCAGCAACAGGAGACCCTTCCCTCAACAATAGATCTCACCCAGCAATAATAGACCTCCACAGCAACAATGCCACCCAACAACATTAGCTACCCCAGCAACAATACACCCCCCTCCCAGCAACAATATACCCCCAAAACAAAATACCCCCCTAGTAACAATAGATTTCCCCAACAACAATAGATCCTCCAGCACACCCCTGCATCCATTTACATACATTCAGTACTCTTCATGGGTTGTCCTTCAGGTGATTGGACATTCTACAGTAAACCCCCTAAAATAAAAATGAAGTTGAGAGAAAATTGAAACATATGGTCACCCCAAACCCCAATCTAGGCTACTTCCTGCTGGGATTGGTGACATCACTGAGCCTCACCATGGGATCCACCACCGTGGGAGCATCTTTGCTATCTGAAGCTTTCCCAGGATCATGCTGGAAGTCCCGGAGACCCCCCCACCTCAGGGTGCAGCCCCCCGAAGCCGAGGTGTAATCACTGAAATTATATATTTTCGTTTGTTTGCATTGGGAGGGAACTAAAAGTTAGGGGACTTTACATGGAGATGCCAGATCCCATCAAAGACATTGCCGCCATATTGAATACGGAGTTGTCTGCACCCTCCCTATACCGAATGACTTCACTGCAAATGACAGAAGATATTGGAGCACGGACCATGTATGGCCAACTTGGAGGTGCCACGGACATGGGTGGGTAGTGGGTGCAACCAAGTGTTGGAAGTGACGGTGCTCAGGGGTGAGTAGGGGTTGAACCAAGGGACAGTGCTCAGGGCTGGGTAGGGGGTGGAATCAGGGGCGGACCGACAACTCATGGGGCCCCCGGGCAATAGGGGATCATGGGGCCCCTGTGTCCTTTCCCAAACTCAAAAAAGCCTATGAAAAAAGGTACCAGGGGCATCTCATGCGGCCCCCTACTGACCCCGGGCCCTCAGGCAGTGCCTGAGTTTCCAAATGGTCAGTCCGCCCCTGGGTGGAATCAAGGGATGGTGCTCAGGGGTGAGTAGGGGGCAGAGACAAACCCCAATCTAGGCGACTTCCTGCTGGTATTGGTGACATCAGTGAGCCTCACCATGGGATCCACCATCGTGGGAGAATGTTCTCATAAGATTTGCTATCTGAAGCTTTCCCAGGATCGTGCTGGAATCCCCGGAGACCCCCTCACCCCGGGGTGCAGCCCCCCCCCCCCCGAAGCCAAGGTGTAATCACTGGTGTCACGATATGAGTTCTCTGCCAGCCCAGTTATTAATCCCCAGGTATTAATTCCTTTATTAATCCCTCCTGGCCATAGGAAGAGCCTCCTCCAATTAGTATTCACTCCTGTGTGCCAAAGGCCCCTAGCTGTAATTAACTCGCCCCCCACAAAAGGTCCCAAATTCAATTAGTGTATACATCCCTAATTAGTGCCTTACTTTTGTATTAATGTATTTCCCCCCACTAATTATCCGGCCCAACCAGTCTTTTCTGTGTACAGCCACAAATTAAATTACTGTAGTTCCATTCCTGTCCATTCTCTGCATTGTCACCTGCTAATGACCCCCCTCCACCTCTCGTCCTGCTCAGGGGGTTTAAGAGGCCAGTGCCAGTCTCTCTTGTAAAACCATTCTGCTGGGCAACCACTGAGGGGTCCAGCTGGACTCTAGTGGCCCCCCGACTCTGCCTGAGCCCCATTGGAGGAAGGGGGATCCCAGAAGCTACACCAGCCCTGCCTGGAACGCTGTCAGCTCTGCCTGAGACTATTGTATCAGCTTTGCGTGAGTGTTTGCTCCCCTTGTGCTATCTGACTGCTTATCAACTGCCTCTTGGATTACAAATTGCTGTGGAGACTTTAACTTTGCCCACCGGGGCTGGATTACAAGTATTTTGGACTCTCTCTCTGCACTACTCCCCATTGAGTGACTGTTGGCTGTTCTAATAAAGCTTTAGGTGTTTGCCGTCTGCCTTGTGTGTTCTGTCCCGCTTACCCTCCGTCACAACTGGAATTATATATTTTTGTTTGTTTGCATTGGGAAGGAACTAAAAGTTAGGGGATTTTACATGGAGATGCCAGATTTTTTTATTCTCGATGTGTTTAGCTCCGGGAGTTGTCTGCACCCTCCCTATACCGATTGACTGCACTGCAAATTACAGAAGATATTGGAGCACGGACCATGTATGGCCAACTTGGAGGTGCCACGGACATGACTTGACTTTGGATGTCTTCTCGGAGCTCCAACTTAGATTCAGCCTGACTTCACTTCCACCGGTTGGGATGTTTCATAATGACCTCCATTGCTCATTACACAGTTGCTACACCTGAATCCGCTCTCTGCAGATTGTACAGATGGCGAGCTCTCTCCGCACTCTGAAAGATGTTCTCTTTATTACAAGACCACTGACAGTCTACACGGCCCAACGTCCTGATTAATGGCGGAATGGAGTAATTAATGACAGCGACTCCATGCATGGTGCATTTACATCAAGGGGAGAGTGTATTAAATCATGGAAATAATGGCATCTGGACTCCTCCATAGCAGCTCCACAATATCAGCCATTCGTCTTTCTTTTCATTTTGTCTTTGGGTGTCGGAGCCATTTAGTCATTCCGAAATAATAATTCTCGCAGAATTCATCTTCACCATAACCAATTGAATATTTCAGATCAAATCTCTTCCCTAACCTTCCTCTCCTCGCTCGGCCCTCTTATAATTACAGATCATCTGCGAATTATGGGAATAATTTGTTGTGGGGAGTTTTTGTTTGACCTTTTGCCTGGCTGAGTATTGTGTGCCCTTGAATGATCATAAATTAACCGGACCGGAGACTTTGTGAAATGTATTTGGGTCGTAGAAGGAGTTTTTGTAGCGCTTCCCGTGCAGGAGCCGCTGGTAGATGTAGGTCCTCTGCTCTTCCTGTGGCCCTAATCGGAGCCCCCCTCTTACTGACACCACCAAAATACCCCGACTGCCGGTAATTACACAGGAAAGATACACACCAAGCGTGATAAAACAATGGCCAGGTGGTGTCAATGACAGTATATCAATTTAGAGCCAAGGTAGGCCCGGAGCAAAAAGAAAACAGTAAGCGCAGGGTCAACATGACTGGGGGGAATAGAGGGACAACAGAGGGTTAAATTATGGGAACGATGTTTTGGGGATTAAGGCTTGCCTTATTGGATGGGGGATGTTGGGGAGGGTCTCCCAGGGAGGAAAAGGAGGGTCTGTCCTCAGGAAGTCCAGTGGGGGAAGTTTGGAAGAAGGAGAAGCTTCCCACCCTCCCTCCACTTCGTGTTTTGGTTTGGATTGTCACGGCGGCCTTGGCGGTGGTTGGTCTTTGGAAGAGGAAAGAATTCTCTTCCCCAGCTACTCTCTACACTCCGGTCCAACCTGGTCCGGTCCAGAAGAAGAATCACAACTTGACACGAACTCTCCCACACACTCCGCAAAGTCTCTCCATCCCCCCCCCCCCCCCCCCGTGTCTTGCCGGGCTTTCCTTTCATATTCTTCCACCCCTCGGGAATTGCTCGTGGGCTCTGTAGTTCCACCTCAGCTTTACGGGGAGGAAAGTTCTGCTTCCAGCCTACAACTCCCAGAAGTCTCTGGATTCCCGTAATGAGGATATGGAATGCAAAATACTGAATGTTGCCGTCTTGTGGATAAATAAAGTTCTGCATTCCCAGTAACAATGGCCAGAATTACACGTTTATAAACGGATTCCCTCCTAATACACAATATCACACATCCGGGGACAGTCCGCGGGTTCAGGAACGTCATACCTGGAAATGTCTTCTCCACTGGGCCTGGCATTTCTGCATCACCAAGGTGATGGTGGCAGAGGGGTCAGGGGTGGAATGCACCTACCTACACCATCTACCACCTACCCACACCATCTACCACCTACCACACCATCTACCACCTACCCACACCATCTACCACCTATCACACCATCTACCACCTACCCACACCATCTACCACATACCACACCATCTACCACCTACCACACGATCTTCCACCTGCCCACACCATCTACCACCTACCCACACCATCTACCACCTACCACACCATCTACCACCTACCCACACCATCTACCACCTATTACACCATCTACCACCTACCCACACCATCTACCACATACCACACCATCTACCACCTACCACACGATCTTCCACCTGCCCACACCATCTACCACCTACCCACACCATCTACCACCTACCACACCATCTACCACCTACCCACACCATCTACCACCTATCACACCATCTACCACCTACCCACACCATCTACCACATACCACACCATCTACCACCTACCACTCGATCTTCCACCTACCCACACCATCTACCACCTATCACACCATCTACCACCTACCCACACCATCTACCACCTACCACACCATCTAACACCTGCCCACACCATCTACCACCTACCCACACTATCTACCACCTACCCACACTATCTACCACCTGCCCACACCATCTACCACATACCACACCATCTACCACCTACCACACCATCTTCCACCTGCCCACACCATCTACCACCTGCCCACACCATCTACCACCTACCACACCATCTGCATGCACCTACTCACACATCACCAGGAATCACACTACTAGCTGACTAAGGTGACATCTGTCCTACTCTTCCAATCAGTGCTAGATGTAGGGACCAGCAGATTGTCTCTTCTCCTTACCCCGACGTGGAGCTCTTTGTGTGGCTATGATGTCTGTTTAGTTAGTAACATGCTCAAGCTATCCCATGGACTGATATGGGAAAATGGGGACAAATCAGTTGGCCTTGGGAACAAGAATATTGCTGGTTCAGCCAAAGTTATTGCTAGAGATAATTTATTATAACAGCTTGTTTTGTAGGAAATAATACATATGGTTCCTGCAGCCATAAATACAATAATTAAGACGAGGTGTTATGGAGGGAACGTGGTATCTCTATACAAAGGAAGACTTACCTTCAGACCTTCCTATAAAGTTTACTGTTGTCACAACCAAGGCCAGAGTCTAAAGCCAAGTCAAGGCCTTCATGCCGTCACCTACATTGATCTTCTATGGTGCCAGAAATGCTCACTGTACACTAATATGTCCATACAGCCAACCACATACCCTAAGAGATGATAGCTCTGTGGCACCGATCAATGGAGTCATGTGACTTCCTTAATATAGGGGCCGCCATTGCTGACCTCTTTCTTGGTTGGTGTGTTATATCAGCCTCAATACTATGAGGCTCTGCGCAGAACAAGTATGCAGATCAAGGAAGTCAAAGAAAGTCCTCATCTTTATACTTGATTCTGATAAGTTACTCAAAGTATTGAAGACCAACCAGACAGCTAACATTTGTAGCACAGCAATGGAAGGCTCTATATTTCTCTCAGGTCAGGTTTTCATTCATTCACAACTGTCCAATCATGGTTCAAAAGACTTGAAAAAGTAAATAATGAGTTAATTCAGCAGGGCAGTGCAAGGAGCAATAAGATTACCCAATGTGACCCACCTTCACCTCTGTGCATAAATACAAAATGAAAGTGAGAATCCCTCTTGACAACTGCAGGTAGGTGGACTTGGGCCTCCAGTGTAGAGATAGACCTGGATAGACTTGGACCTTCAGTGTAGAGATAGAAATGGATAGACTTGGACGTGCATTGTAAAGATAGACCTGGGTAAGCTTGGACCTCCTGTGTAGAGATATTCTTGTATAGACTTGAACATCTAGTATAGAGATAGACTTTTGTAGACTTGAACCTCCAGTGTAGAGATAGACCTCATTAGACTTGGACCTCCAGTGTAGAGATAGTCCTCTATAGACCTGAAAATCCAGTGTAGAGATAGACTTGGGTAGACTTTCACCTCCAGTGTAGAGATAGACCTGGGTAGACTTGGACAGCCAATGTAGAGATGGTCCTGTATAGACTTGAACATCCAGTGTAGAGATAGACTTGGGTAGACTTGGACCTCCAGTGTAGACATGGTCCTGCATAGACTTGAACGTCCAGTGTAGAGATAGACCTGGGAAGACTTGGACCTCCAGTGTAGAGATAGTCCTGTATAGACTTGAACATCCAGTGCAGCGATAGACTTGAGTAGACTTGGACCTCCAGAGTAGAGATAGTCCTGTATAGACTTGAACGTCCAGTGTAGAGATAGTCCTGTATAGACTTGAATGTCCAGTGTAGAGATAGACCTGGGAAGACTTGGACCTCCAGTGTAGAGATAGTCCTGTATAGACTTGAACGTTTAGTGTAGAGATAGACTTAGGTAGGCTTGGACCTCCAGTGTAGAGATAGACTTGGGTAGACTTGGACCTCCAGTGTAGAGATAGACTTGGGTAGACATGGATCTCCAGTGTAGAGATAGACTTGGGTAGGCTTGGACCTCCAGAGTAGAGATAGTCCTGTATAGACTTGAACATCCAGTGCAGAGATAGACGAGTAGACATGGACCTCCAGTGTAAAGATAGACTTGGGTAGACTTGGAGCTCCAGTGTAGAGATAGACTTAGGTAGACTTGGACCTCCAGTGTAGAGATAGACTTAGGTAGACTTGGACCTCCAGTGTAGAGATAGACTTGGGTAGACTTGGACCTCCAGTGTAGAGATAGACTTGGGTAGACATGGACCTCCAGTGTAGACATATCACCTTTGGAGGTTTTGAGAGATATAAGATAAGGAGGAGTTGTTAACTTGCTGAAATCTATACTATGTATACATATAGGAAACCAATTGGCCAGTATAGTAGGACTTTGTTGATCCTCAAGCTAAACAAGCATATGCTGGTATAATCCATATTGTTTATTATACATCATGAAAAGACCATAAAAACTGACAAAAATGGCCATCATCAAGAATTGTTACATCAATATCACATTAACAGCCTCCTTTATCGTGGCTCTGTTCAATAACACATACAAGTTCTCATTTACAACCACAGGCCTAGTCACCCTTCATGTTTCCTCTCGATGAAGAGGCATCAACGCAAGGCATGTGCAATCTCAATGCATTTCAGAAGGTCAGTGAACTCAGTATTCTATCATGCATGAGCAGGCTGTCTTCAGGGGTCCCTCATCAGGATCCCAAGTGTCTGGTCTGTGATAGGGATGTACATCTCCAGTTGCCCCTTTCTCTTTCATTTCAGTCCAGTCCTGGATGATGACCACTTGAGGACCATCCAGGACTGGAGCGGCTTGGATAGTGCAGAGAACTGTGTTAGGGAGTCTGTCAGTGTGATATTGATGTAACAATTCTTGGTGATGGACATTTTGTCTGGTTTTATGGTCTTCTGATGATGTATAATAAACAATATCAATGTTAGCAGTATATGTATGTTTAGATATCTTGAGTCCCATGCAGGGGTGGACTGACCATTTGGAAACTCGGGCACTGCCCAAGGGCCCGGGGTCAGTAGGGGGCCCCATGAGATGCCCCTGGGTCCCATGAAAGGCCACCTATACCAGCTGTTTGGTTTCCTGTATGTATATCAGTTGGGTGTAGGGGTGTGGGAATGTTGCTATATGGGGCCCTCTACATATCAATGCCGTTAGATTAGGTCATTGGTCCCATATCCCAGCTGTCCTTCCCTCCATTTACTACAGAGCAGAACTGAGCTGTCACTGCCTATTCACAATCTTATGTGCATGAGGTGCACCCCCTCAGGAGCCGCGGGTCAAACTGATACTTTCCCTCCACTTAGAGCACACACAGCCAGGCACTGAGCGTTTTCCTCACCGCTAGCTGGAAGGAACAGTCATGGATGGGCTGATAAGGACAGAGGATTCTCTAAAATGGAAGAATTTTACACTTTGAGGACTCTTCTCTATCTTGATAAACTGCACAAAATTGTCCCACAAAAACTCAAATGTTAATAGGTGTCCAGGACATTTCCTAAAAATCCAAAAGCTTCACACAGAGTCACCAACTTCCAGTATTGGGGTCCTTTACCCACACGGTCACAGGATCATCAGTTGCCTCCTTCCGATATCCTTTCTTCCATGACGGAAACACATACTGACACCACCATAGGACAGCTGGACACCTTTCCTCCAACTTCCTCCTGGCTCTCTCCAGTGAGCTTCTCCAGACCCTAACAGACTCCAGAACTAAGCCTAGTCCGGACCTCAATGTCTTCTAAATGGCACCTCCAGAAATCCTGCCCTGGAGCAGAGTCCCTTCACAGGGGTCTCTTCCAGCAGGACTGGATCCAGGAACTCTGCAGCCCATGTCTCAGGCCTCAGATTATTTATAGGCTCTCCTATCACCTACTTGGGACACCTGTCCAGAGATTGGCTGGCATCCCATAAATATTTAGGCTGCTTACTCGGTTCTCCCTCCCACTATGGTTCTAGGATTCTCTAGAATACAGGGGGAAGCAATCCGAGCAGCAGCCTGTGAGATAGTGACCAGGCCTGACTAATCCAGCCATGCTCCTCTGATTACAATGGACCTATCAATCGGCACTACTCCAGGAGGGTTCAACATGAAGGAAAACATCCTCCATATTGTATTATAACACAAGGAGGCCTTCTTGGCCATAAAGCAGCAACATTCCTGTCCTGCCCAGTTTTTGGCCACGCTGTAGAGATATTTATTGATGAAGGATCAGTTACTGAGTATTGTTGTTCTTTCCATGATCTAAGTTCTGGGATGTCAAAAAAAGGAAAGAAAACACCCCGTTCAACCTGCCAGCCAGCTAGCCAACAACCAAATCAACTTGTCTAGCAGCGTGCGTTTAGAAACTGGGGTTCAGTTAGCACACATTTACAAATACGTACGTAAGCCACAGAACCACGTCACGGCACCCCGATATTCTGTGGTCCTAACTCTACAAATTTTGAGAGCCCCCATAGTAGAGGCACATGTATTTAATGGATGGATCAAGGGCAGGTGAACTGAATGCCTCTACTATGGGGGCTCTCAAAATTTGTAGAGTTAGGACCACAGAATATCGGGGTGCCGTGACGTGGTTCTGTGGCTTACGTACGTATTTGTAAATGTGTGCTAACTGAACCCCAGTTTTTAAACGCACACTGTTAGACAAGTTAATATGGTTAATGTATATTATATAGGGAGTGCTTGTTGGAGCCCAACCTCTGTAGATGTACGATAAAGGTGCCAGGTGGATATCAGGGATGGATGGATATCAGGGATGGATGGATGGGAGCAGTAACACTGAGGCAGCTCTTCTTAGAGTGGAAGCAAGGCTCTACTGCAGTAACAAGAAGAAGAGAGGAAGGCGCCTCTAAGTGCCGTATTGACAATTTATTCAGTAACAATGGATAAATGGCACTTACAAGATAAACGGTTAAAAAGACTCATCGTGTGGTGATTGGATCCACGTGGGACATCCAGCCGTCCAGCAGCAAACTCTGCCTATAGGATCAGGAAGTAGAGTCCAGGATGTGCATCAGAAATGGTTCTTGGAGAGCAGAGTCAGATGTGGCAGGTGAAGGGGGCGGTAATGCATTTCGGAGCATGCTCAATAGGCTCCTTCTTCAGACCTCTGAAGAAGACCTCTGAAGAAGACCTGTGAAGAAGACCTCTGAAGAAGACCTGTGAAGAAGACCTCTGAAGAAGACCTGTGAAGAAGACCTCTGAAGAAAACCTGTGAAGAAGACCTGTGAAGAAGACCTCTGAAGAAGACCTGTGAAGAAGACCTGTGAAGAAGACCTGTGAAGAAGACCTCTGAAGAAGACCTGTGAAGAAGACCTGTGAAGAAGACCTCTGAAGAAGACCTCTGAAGAAGACCTGTGAAGAAGACCTGTGAAGAAGACCTCTGAAGAAGACCTCTGAAGAAGACCTCTGAAGAAGACCTGTGAAGAAGACCTGTGAAGAAGACCTCTGAAGAAGACCTCTGAAGAAGACCTGTGAAGAAGACCTGTGAAGAAGACCTCCTCTCTTTTTTTTCAAGTTAATTTGGTTGTTGGCTAGCTGGCTGGCAAGTTGAACTCAGGAGCGAACTGACCATTCGTGTACTCGGGGCACTGCCCGAGAGCCCGGGGTCAGTAGGGGGCCCCATGAGATGCCCCTGGTACCTTTCATAGGCTTGTTTGAGTGTGGGTGAGGACACAGGGGCCCCATGATCCCCTATTGCCCGGGGGCCCCATGAGTTGTCAGTCCGCCCCTGGTTGAACTGGGTATTTTTTTCCCTTTTTTGATATGCGGTGCCTGTCCATGTTCCTTGCTGTAAAAGCCAGTTACAGACGGTCAGTGACCACCTAAGTTCTGGGATGACCTGCAGGAGTCAGGCAGAGCGCCGGTGTCCCGTCCCCATTGGATTGGGTGGAGGAGTTCTGAGCGCCCCCATGGTTTGTATTGCTCCTTATACAAGGAAGATATTTCAATGACACCATAGACATCGGCTGGAGGATAACAACCGTTTTATTTGTTGTGGAGTCAGGGAGGCATTTTTAGGAACAGCATTCATAGGTCCAGAACGTCTAATGGGTCACATGGGTCTTTGTTGGGTGTCTGGCCTCCATATACAAGCCAACCTGCCATCACCCTGAAGGACAATACCGAGAGTTCCTCGTTGTCTCTGAACATAGAAGGAGCTTGTAGAATATCTCTTGGCCCTGACATCGGGAACCCCGCGGATGATGAACACAGCAGCTCCAGACAAGTAAAGAATAAATTGTTTACGGCCCCCAGTCGGGAGGAATCCATTATACGAGGAGCCGGCCTTCTGATATGAAGGTTAATTACTATATGCAAATCCCTCACATCCAGTCACATCAGCAGTTGTCAGCTTACAAACTTCTTCTGAATGAATAATCCTTTTAGTTCTGCTGAGTGCGGAATGAAGGGAAGGACACGGAAACGTTGGCTGAGTGCGGAATGAAGGGAAGGACACGGAAACGTTGGCTGAGTGCGGAATGAAGGGAAGGACACGGAAACGTTGGCTGAGTGCGGAATGAAGGGAAGGACACGGAAACGTTGGCTGAGTGCGGAATGAAGGGAAGGACACGGAAACGTTGGCTGAGTGCGGAATGAAGGGAAGGACACAGGAATGTTGGCTGAGTGCGGAATGAAGGGAAGGACACGGAAACGTTGGCTGAGTGCGGAATGAAGGGAAGGACACGGAAACGTTGGCTGAGTGCGGAATGAAGGGAAGGACACAGGAATGTTGGCTGAGTGCGGAATGAAGGGAAGGACACGGAAACGTTGGCTGAGTGCGGAATGAAGGGAAGGACACGGAAACGTTGGCTGAGTGTGGAATGAAGGGAAGGACACGGAAACGTTGGCTGAGTGCGGAATGAAGGGAAGGACACAGGAATGTTGGCTGAGTGCGGAATGAAGGGAAGGACACGGAAACGTTGGCTGAGTGCGGAATGAAGGGAAGGACACGGGAATGTTGGCTGAGTGCGGAATGAAGGGAAGGACACGGAAACGTTGGCTGAGTGCGGAATGAAGGGAAGGACACGGGAATGTTGGCTGAGTGCAAAATGAAGGGAAGGACACGGGAACGTTGGCTGAGTGCGGAATGAAGGGAAGGACACAGGAATGTTGGCTGAGTGCGGAATGAAGGGAAGGACCCGGGAATGTTGGCTGAGTGCGGAATGAAGGGAAGGACACGGAAACGTTGGCTGAGTGCGGAATGAAGGGAAGGACACGGAAACGTTGGCTGAGTGCGGAATGAAGGGAAGGACACGGGAATGTTGGCTGAGTGCGAAATGAAGGGAAGGACACGGGAACGTTGGCTGAGTGCGGAATGAAGGGAAGGACACGGAAACGTTGGCTGAGTGCGGAATGAAGGGAAGGACACGGGAATGTTGGCTGAGTGCGAAATGAAGGGAAGGACACGGGAACGTTGGCTGAGTGTGGAATGAAGGGAAGGACACGGAAACGTTGGCTGAGTGCGGAATGAAGGGAAGGACACGGGAATGTTGGCTGAGTGCGGAATGAAGGGAAGGACACGGAAACGTTGGCTGAGTGTGGAATGAAGGGAAGGACACGGAAACGTTGGCTGAGTGCGGAATGAAGGGAAGGACACGGGAATGTTGGCTGAGTGCGGAATGAAGGGAAGGACACGGGAATGTTGGCTGAGTGCGGAATGAAGGGAAGGACACGGGAACGTTGGCTGAGTGCGGAATGAAGGGAAGGACACGGAAACGTTGGCTGAGTGCGGAATGAAGGGAAGGACACGGAACGTTGGCTGAGTGCGGAATGAAGGGAAGGACACGGAAACGTTGGCTGAGTGCGGAATGAAGGGAAGGACACGGAAACGTTGGCTGAGTGTGGAATGAAGGGAAGGACACGGAAACGTTGGCTGAGTGCGGAATGAAGGGAAGGACACAGGAATGTTGGCTGAGTGCGGAATGAAGGGAAGGACACGGAAACGTTGGCTGAGTGCGGAATGAAGGGAAGGACACGGGAATGTTGGCTGAGTGCGGAATGAAGGGAAGGACACGGGAACGTTGGCTGAGTGCGGAATGAAGGGAAGGACACGGAAACGTTGGCTGAGTGCGGAATGAAGGGAAGGACACGGAAACGTTGGCTGAGTGCGGAATGAAGGGAAGGACACGGGAATGTTGGCTGAGTGCGGAATGAAGGGAAGGACACGGAAACGTTGGCTGAGTGCGGAATGAAGGGAAGGACACGGGAATGTTGGCTGAGTGCGAAATGAAGGGAAGGACACGGAAATGTTGGCTGAGTGCGGAATGAAGGGAAGGACACGGAAACGTTGGCTGAGTGCGGAATGAAGGGAAGGACACGGAAACGTTGGCTGAGTGCGGAATGAAGGGAAGGACACGGAAACGTTGGCTGAGTGCGGAATGAAGGGAAGGACACGGGAATGTTGGCTGAGTGCGGAATGAAGGGAAGGACACGGAAACGTTGGCTGAGTGCGGAATGAAGGGAAGGACACGGAAACGTTGGCTGAGTGCGGAATGAAGGGAAGGACACGGGAATGTTGGCTGAGTGCGGAATGAAGGGAAGGACACGGAAACGTTGGCTGAGTGCGGAATGAAGGGAAGGACACGGAAACGTTGGCTGAGTGCGGAATGAAGGGAAGGACACGGAAACGTTGGCTGAGTGCGGAATGAAGGGAGGGACACGGGAATGTTGGCTGAGTGCGGAATGAAGGGAAGGACACGGAAACGTTGGCTGAGTGCGGAATGAAGGGAAGGACACGGAAACGTTGGCTGAGTGCGGAATGAAGGGAAGGACACGGAAACGTTGGCTGAGTGCGGAATGAAGGGAAGGACACGGAAACGTTGGCTGAGTGCGGAATGAAGGGAAGGACACGGGAATGTTGGCTGAGTGCGGAATGAAGGGAAGGACACGGGAACGTTGGCTGAGTGCGGAATGAAGGGAAGGACACGGGAATGTTGGCTGAGTGCGGAATGAAGGGAAGGACACGGGAACGTTGGCTGAGTGCGGAATGAAGGGAAGGACACAGGAACGTTGGCTGAGTGCGGAATGAAGGGAAGGACACAGGAATGTTGGCTGAGTGCGGAATGAAGGGAAGGACACGGAAACGTTGGCTGAGTGCGGAATGAAGGGAAGGACACAGGAATGTTGGCTGAGTGCGGAATGAAGGGAAGGACACGGAAACGTTGGCTGAGTGCGGAATGAAGGGAAGGACACGGGAATGTTGGCTGAGTGCGGAATGAAGGGAAGGACACGGAAACGTTGGCTGAGTGCGGGATGAAGGGAAGGACACGGAAACGTTGGCTGAGTGCGGAATGAAGGGAAGGACACGGAAACGTTGGCTGAGTGCGGAATAAAGGGAAGGACACGGGAATGTTGGCTGAGTGCGGAATGAAGGGAAGGACACGGAAACGTTGGCTGAGTGCGGAATGAAGGGAAGGACACGGAAACGTTGGCTGAGTGCGGAATGAAGGGAAGGACACGGAAACGTTGGCTGAGTGCGGAATGAAGGGAAGGACACGGGAATGTTGGCTGAGTGCGGAATGAAGGGAAGGACACGGAAACGTTGGCTGAGTGCGGAATGAAGGGAAGGACACGGAAACGTTGGCTGAGTGCGGAATGAAGGGAAGGACACGGGAATGTTGGCTGAGTGCGAAATGAAGGGAAGGACACGGGAACGTTGGCTGAGTGCGGAATGAAGGGAAGGACACGGAAACGTTGGCTGAGTGCGGAATGAAGGGAAGGACACGGGAATGTTGGCTGAGTGCGGAATGAAGGGAAGGACACGGAAACGTTGGCTGAGTGCGGAATGAAGGGAAGGACACGGAAACGTTGGCTGAGTGCGGAATGAAGGGAAGGACACGGGAATGTTGGCTGAGTGCGGAATGAAGGGAAGGACACGGAAACGTTGGCTGAGTGCGGAATGAAGGGAAGGACACGGAAACGTTGGCTGAGTGCGGAATGAAGGGAAAGACACGGGAATGTTGGCTGAGTGCGAAATGAAGGGAAGGACACGGGAACGTTGGCTGAGTGCGGAATGAAGGGAAGGACACGGAAACGTTGGCTGAGTGCGGAATGAAGGGAAGGACATGGGAATGTTGGCTGAGTGCGGAATGAAGGGAAGGACACGGAAACGTTGGCTGAGTGCGGAATGAAGGGAAGGACACGGGAATGTTGGCTGAGTGCGGAATGAAGGGAAAGACACGGGAATGTTGGCTGAGTGCGGAATGAAGGGAAGGACACAGGAATGTTGGCTGAGTGCGGAATGAAGGGAAGGACACGGAAACGTTGGCTGAGTGCGGAATGAAGGGAAGGACACGGGAATGTTGACTGAGTGCGGAATGAAGGGAAGGACACGGAAACGTTGGCTGAGTGCGGAATGAAGGGAAGGACACGGAAACGTTGGCTGAGTGCGGAATGAAGGGAAGGACACGGAAACGTTGGCTGAGTGCGGAATGAAGGGAAGGACACGGGAATGTTGGCTGAGTGCGGAATGAAGGGAGGGACACGGGAATGTTGGCTGAGTGCGGAATGAAGGGAAGGACACGGAAACGTTGGCTGAGTGCGGAATGAAGGGAAGGACACGGAAACGTTGGTTGGGTTTATTGGACGGGACCCGGGTCTGTATTCTCCCTCATTCCCATCCAATAGGTGGCAGCGCTTCCTGTGTAGAAGGGGTTAATCCGCGGCGGCGCTGTCAGGCGGGTCACGCCATGTCACGGCTGTTTGTGCTTCTCGCTGAAAGGTGTAATTTCCCTGACATTGATTTTCGGAGAGAAAACACGACGTTTGCATGTGGTGCAGCTAATTCTGTGGAAGGAATGAGAGTCCCACTTATTACCCCGTGATTGGCAATTGGGAGACACTTACCTAATTACCTCCAGACTCGGAGCCGGAGCCGTGATGAAGACGCAGCAAGGAGACGGACATACCACCGCAATGTACTTACCTCTAGGAGGGTGTGATGAAGACGCAGCAAGGAGACGGACATACCACCGCCGCCATGTACTTACCTCTAGGAGGGTGTGATGAAGACGCAGCAAGGAGACGGACATACCACCGCCGCCATGTACTTACCTCTAGGAGGGTGTGATGAAGACGCAGCAAGGAGACGGACATACCACCGCCGCCATGTACTTACCTCTAGGAGGGTGTGATGAAGACGCAGCAAGGAGACGGACATACCACCGCCGCCATGTACTTACCTCTAGGAGGGTGTGATGAAGACGCAGCAAGGAGACGGACATACCACCGCCGCCATGTACTTACCTCTAGGAGGGTGTGATGAAGACGCAGCAAGGAGACGGACATACCACCACCGCAATGTACTTACCTCCAGGAGCGTGTGATGAAGACGCAGCAAGGAGACGGACATACCACCGCAATGTACTTACCTCCAGGAGCGTGTGATGAAGACGCAGCAAGGAGACGGACATACCACTGCCGCCATGTACTTACCTCTAGGAGCGTGTGATGAAGACGCAGCAAGGAGACGGACCTACCGCCGCAATGTACTTACCTCTAGGAGGGTGTGATGAAGACGCAGCAAGGAGACGGACATACCACCGCCGCAATGTACTTACCTCTAGGAAGGTGTGATGAAGACGCAGCAAGGAGACGGACATACCACCGCCGCAATGTACTTACCTCTAGGAGCGTGTGATGAAGATGCAGCAAGGAGACGGACATACCACCGCCGCAATGTACTTACCTCTAGGAGCGTGTGATGAAGACGCAGCAAGGAGACGGACATACCACCGCCGCAATGTACTTACCTCTAGGAGCCTGTGATGAAGACACAGCAAGGAGACGGACCTACCACCGCCGCAATGTACTTACCTCTAGGAGGGTGTGATGAAGACGCAGCAAGGAGACGGACATACCACCGCTGCAATGTACTTACCTCCAGGAGCGTGTGATGAAGATGCAGCAAGGAGACGGACATACCACCGCAATGTACTTACCTCTAGGAGGGTGTGATGAAGACGCAGCAAGGAGACGGACATACCACCGCCGCAATTTACTTACCTCTAGGAGCGTGTGATGAAGACGCAGCAAGGAGACGGACATACCGCCGCAATGTACTTACCTCTAGGAGGGTGTGATGAAGACGCAGCAAGGAGACGGACCTACCGCCGCAATGTACTTACCTCTAGGAGGGTGTGATGAAGACGCAGCAAGGAGACGGACATACCACCGCTGCAATGTACTTACCTCTAGGAGCGTGTGATGAAGACGCAGCAAGGAGACGGACATATCACTGCGGCCATGTACTTACCTCCAGGAGGGTGTGATGAAGACGCAGCAAGGAGACGGACCTACCGCCGCAATGTACTTACCTCTAGGAGGGTGTGATGAAGACGCAGCAAGGAGACGGACATACCACCGCCGCAATGTACTTACCTCTAGGAGGGTGTGATGAAGACGCAGCAAGGAGACGGACATACCACCGCCGCAATGTACTTACCTCTAGGAGGGTGTGATGAAGACGCAGCAAGGAGACGGACATACCACCGCCGCAATGTACTTACCTCTAGGAGCGTGTGATGAAGACGCAGCAAGGAGACGGACATACCACTGCCGCAATGTACTTACCTCTAGGAGGGTGTGATGAAGACGCAGCAAGGAGACGGACATACCACCGCCGCAATGTACTTACCTCTAGGAGGGTGTGATGAAGACGCAGCAAGGAGACGGACATACCACCGCCGCCATGTACTTACCTCCAGGAGCGTGTGATGAAGATGCAGCAAGGAGACGGACATACCACCGCAATGTACTTACCTCTAGGAGGGTGTGATGAAGACGCAGCAAGGAGACGGACCTACCGCCGCAATGTACTTACCTCCAGGAGCGTGTGATGAAGACGCAGCAAGGAGACGGACATACCACCGCCGCAATGTACTTACCTCTAGGAGCGTGTGATGAAGACGCAGCAAGGAGACGGACATACCACCGCTGCAATGTACTTACCTCTAGGAGCGTGTGATGAAGACGCAGCAAGGAGACGGACATACCACCGCCGCCATGTACTTACCTCTAGGAGGGTGTGATGAAGACGCAGCAAGGAGACGGACATACCACCGCCGCAATGTACTTACCTCCAGGAGGGTGTGATGAAGACGCAGCAAGGAGACGGACATACCACCGCCGCCATGTACTTACCTCTAGGAGGGTATGATGAAGACGCAGCCAGGAGACGGACATACCACCGCAATGTACTTACCTCTAGGAGGGTGTGATGAAGACGCAGCAAGGAGACGGACATACCACCGCCGCAATGTACTTACCTCTAGGAGGGTGTGATGAAGACGCAGCAAGGAGACGGACATACCACCGCCGCCATGTACTTACCTCCAGGAGCGTGTGATGAAGATGCAGCAAGGAGACGGACATACCACCGCAATGTACTTACCTCTAGGAGGGTGTGATGAAGACGCAGCAAGGAGACGGACCTACCGCCGCAATGTACTTACCTCCAGGAGCGTGTGATGAAGACGCAGCAAGGAGACGGACATACCACCGCCGCAATGTACTTACCTCTAGGAGCGTGTGATGAAGACGCAGCAAGGAGACGGACATACCACCGCCGCCATGTACTTACCTCTAGGAGGGTGTGATGAAGACGCAGCAAGGAGACGGACATACCACCGCCGCAATGTACTTACCTCCAGGAGGGTGTGATGAAGACGCAGCAAGGAGACGGACATACCACCGCCGCCATGTACTTACCTCTAGGAGGGTATGATGAAGACGCAGCCAGGAGACGGACATACCACCGCAATGTACTTACCTCTAGGAGGGTGTGATGAAGACGCAGCAAGGAGACGGACATACCACCGCCGCAATGTACTTACCTCTAGGAGAGTGTGATGAAGACGCAGCAAGGAGACGGACATACCACCGCCGCAATGTACTTACCTCCAGGAGGGTGTGATGAAGACGCAGCAAGGAGACGGACATACCACCGCCGCAATGTACTTACCTCCAGGAGCGTGTGATGAAGATGCAGCAAGGAGACGGACCTACCACCGCAATGTACTTACCTCTAGGAGCGTGTGATGAAGACGCAGCAAGGAGACGGACATACCACCGCCGCAATGTACTTACCTCTAGGAGGGTGCGTTGGATTCTGCAGAGGTTTGTGGGGGGCGGAGGTGGGTCGTTATCACCTTACAGACACATTTACTAACCTGTCTGCAGATCATTCCTCTACATTTCCCCAGCTATGAACTCCCAGGAGACGTCTATGTACACAGGAGCCACGCCGACAGGAGACGTCTATGTACACAGGAGCCACGCCGACAGGAGACGTCTATGTACACAGGAGCTTCGCCGACAGGAGACGTCTATGTACACAGGAGCCACGCCGACAGGAGACGTCTATGTACACGGGAGCCGCGCCGACAGGAGACATCTATGTACACAGGAGCCGCGCCGTCAAGAAACGTCTATGTACATAGGAGCCGCGCCGACAGGAGACATCTATGTACATAGGAGCCGCGCCGACAGGAGACATCTATGTACATAGGAGCCGCGCCGACAGGAGACGTCTATGTACACGGGAGCCGCGCCGACAGGAGACGTCTATGTACACAGGAGCCGCTCCGACAGGAGACGTCTATGTACACGGGAGCCACGCTGTCAGGAGTCGGCTGATTTTTACTTTTTTATGAACCGATTGGATTAGTAACACTCCATTATGTTGGGGGCTCAGAGTGAAGGTTCAAAAAACGTTAGCAAAAAAAGAATTCTGGGTTTGCATATTGCAGTATATACTATATTGTCCCAAGTATTGCCCCCCCCCCCACCCTCTCCAAATCATGTGATTCAGGTGCTCCAATCCCCTCTCCAAATCATGTGATTCAGGTGTTCCAATCCCCTCCATATCATGTGAGTCAGGTGTTCCAATCCCCTCCCAATCATGTGATTCAGGTGTTCCAATCCCCTCCCAATCATGTGAGTCAGGTGTTCCAATCCCCTCCCAATCATGTGATTCAGGTGTTCCAATCCCCTCCCAATCATGTGATTCAGGTGTTCCAATCCCCTCCCAATCATGTGAGTCAGGTGTTCCAATCCCCTCCATATCATGTGATTCAGGTGTTCCAATCCCCTCCATATCATGTGATTCAGGTGTTCCAATCCCCTCCATATCATTTGATTCAGGTGTTCCAATCCCCTCCGTATCATGTGATTCAGGTGTTCCAATCCCCTCCATGGACACAGGTGTATACAATCAAGCCCCTAGGCATGCAGACGGCTTCTACAAACATTGGTGAAAGAATGGGTCGCTCTCAGGATCTCAGTGACTCCAAGCGTGGTCCTGTGATAGGTGGCCACCTGGGCAATAAGTCCATCCGTGACATTTCCTGGCTACTAAATATTCCACGCTCAACTGTTAGTGGGATTATAACAAAGTGGAAGCAACTGGGAACAACAGCCACTCAGCCACCAAGTGGGAGGCCACGTCACATGACAGGGCGGGGTCAGCGCATGCTGAAGCGCACAGTGCGCAGAAGTCACCAACTGTCTGCAGAGTCAATAGCTAAAGACCTCCAAACTTGGTGTGGCCTTAGTCATCGTCACGACCATCGGATCCTCTGGTCTCACCTTGACTTTGGTAGGTACCTCAGCACCCCGGACACCTCGGGTAGGTTAGTCATCGTCACGCCCATGGAAATCCTAACGGCATGCGCAATACACAGAGGGTTGCTTTATATAGGGTACTGGAGGAAACCCGAGCAACATACTCTGCAGCTCAGCTCACTAAATGGGCAGCAAAAAGGCCACCAAGTTGGGTATCGGCACAGCTAGGGGCTAAGTTGCCATGAGGGAGCTAAGCCTAGACCTTCCTGAGAAGAAAAACACCAAAATAAAGGAACTGCCCTCAGCAGCAGGTGGCAGCAACAGTCCTCAAAGGTAATCTTCTGCCGGCTGCGTCGGGCCCCTGAAGACGTCGGTGCGCTCAGCGGCATTGGATAGTCCTGCATTCAGTGAGTCTTGAGAAACAAGGAGCTCCTCAGAACATTGAAGTGAGAGGGGACCGGTGGGAGGGCTCTGTGGTACAGACGTTGGCCACATAGGACTGGCGGTCCTCAGTACTCTGACCGTCTCGTTTTTTCGATGGATTTGGCAACAACCATTTCCTTTCGTTCCTCGTTAGGATTGCCGGCATTTTTCAGGCGGTCAGTTCAATCGTATTTATTTCACGATGAATCTGGAGTTCTACTTTAACGTAGACCCTCGCTGAAAAACGAGAGTAGCGCTCATCCTCCTCCCCACCCCCGCCCCAACACATTCCCAGGGGCTGAAGGACCACTCTGAAAGTGACCTCACACACGTGCAGTGGAGAACCAGCTGTGATTGGTCAGGAAGTCACATCCAGCTCCTAAATCCAAGATGGCGGCACAAGGGAGCAGAAGCAGCGAGAAGATTCTACTGCCGGAGGACAGCGTTGGTCTCCAAGGACTGGAAGGTTCTGGACAGTATTTGTAGCGGCTGCCTGTAAATATGTTTGTTGTTGGGTGAGAGTTCCGCTTTAAGTCGTTGGAAGAGAAGAGCGCCGAGTAGAAGGATCCGGAATTGTGCAGCAAATTATTACCTTCAATCGGTTCAACAAAAACGAGGGACAATCGGTACGTTAATGGGGTCCTGTCCTGGGGGGGGGGAGAAGAATGGGCGGCGGTGGTGGAGAATCTCCGGTAATCTCTTGGCGGGATTGTCTCCATTTACGGTACAAAACAGTACAACCTCCCGGCCCTCCCAACGACGGGAACTTCCACCGCCCGGCCCTCCCAACGACGGGAACTTCCACCGCCCGGCCCTTCCAATGACGGGAACTTCCACCGCCCGGCCCTTCCAATGACGGGAACTTCCACCTCATGGCCCTTCCACCGCCCGGCCCTCCCAACGATGGGAACTTCCACCTCCCGGCCCTTCCAACGACGGGAACTTCCACCACCCGGCCCTTCCAATGATGGGAACTTCCACCGCCCGGCCCTTCCAACGACGGGAACTTCCACCGCCCAGCCCTTCCAATGATGGGAACTTCCACCGCCCGGCCCTTCCAACAACGGGAACTTCCACCACCCGGCCCATTCACCTCCCGGCCCTTCCACCGCCCGGCCCTCCCAACGACGGGAACTTCCACCGCCCGGCCCTCCCAACGACGGGAACTTCCACCGCCCGGCCCTTCCAACGACGGGAACTTCCACCGCCCGGCCCTTCCAATGACGGGAACTTCCACCTCCCGGCCCTTCCACCGCCCGGCCCATTCACCTCCCGGCCCTTCCACCGCCCGGCCCTTCCAACGACGGGAACTTCCACCGCCCGGCCCTTCCAATGATGGGAACTTCCACCTCCCGGCCCTTCCAACAACGGGAACTTCCACCGCCCGGCCCATTCACCTCCCGGCCCTTCCACCGCCCGGCCCTCCCAATGACGGGAACTTCCACCGCCCGGCCCTTCCAACGACGGGAACTTCCACCTCCCGGCCCTTCCACCACCCGGCCCTTCCACCACCTGGCCCTTCCATATCCCGGCCCTTCCACCTCCCGGCCCTTCCAACGACGGGCCCTTCCACCACCCGTCCCCTCGCTGCCCTCCGCAGACCCATCCACCTTCCCGCAATAAAGGATGGCATTTCTACACCGAGGACACCGGAGCCGTAATATCTATAGAGACGGGACTCATCTACACAGCATTAACACTTCCCGCCTCCAACACCTTCCAATGTTCCACAAACAGGTGACACCACCAATGACTGCCGGAGATATCTACATGTCCCCATCCATCCATCCATCCATCCATGTCCCCATCCATCCATGTCCCCATCCCTCCATCCATGTCCCATCCATGTCCCCATCCATCCATCCATCCATGTCCCCATCCATCCATGTCCCCATCCATCCATCCATCCATGTCCCCATCCCTCCATCCATCCATGTCCCCATCCATCCATCCATCCATGTCCCCATCCATGTCCCCATCCATGTCCCCATCCATGTCCCCATCCATCCCTCCATCCATCCATCCATGTCCCCATCCATCCATCCATGTCCCCATCCATCCATGTCCCCATCCATCCATCCATCCATGTCCCCATCCATCCATCCATCCATGTCCCCATCCATCCATCCATCCATGTCCCCATCCATCCATGTCCCCATCCATCCATCCATCCATGTCCCCATCCCTCCATCCATCCATGTCCCCATCCCTCCATCCATCCATGTCCCCATCCATCCATCCATCCATGTCCCCATCCATGTCCCCATCCATGTCCCCATCCATCCCTCCATCCATGTCCCCATCCATCCCTCCATCCATCCATCCATGTCCCCATCCATCCATCCATGTCCCCATCCATCCATGTCCCCATCCATCCATCCATCCATGTCCCCATCCATCCATCCATGTCCCCATCCATCCATCCATCCATGTCCCCATCCATCCATCCATGTCCCCATCCATCCCTCCATCCATCCATGTCCCCATCCATCCATGTCCCCATCCATCCATCCATCCATGTCCCCATCCATCCATCCATCCATGTCCCCATCCATCCATCCATCCATCCATATCCCCATCCCTCCATCCATCCATGTCCCCATCCCTCCATCCATCCATGTCCCCATCCCTCCATCCATCCATGTCCCATCCATCCATCCATCCATGTCCCCATCCCTCCATTCATCCATGTCCCCATCCATCCCTCCATCCATCCATGTCCCCATCCCTCCATCCATCCATGTCCCCATCCATCCCTCCATCCATCCATCCATGTCCCCATCCCTCCATCCATCCATGTCCCTATCCATCCCTCCATCCATCCATCCATGTCCCCATCCATCCATCCATCCATGTCCCCATCCATCCATGTCCCCATCCATCCATCCATCCATGTCCCCATCCATCCATCCATCCATGTCCCCATCCCTCCATCCATCCATGTCCCCATCCCTCCATCCATCCATCCCTCCATCCATCCATGTCCCCATCCATCCATCCATCCATGTCCCCATCCCTCCATCCATCCATGTCCCCATCCATCCATGTCCCCATCCATCCCTCCATCCATCCATCCATGTCCCCATCCATCCATGTCCCCATCCATCCCTCCATCCATTCATCCATATCCCAATCCATCCATGTCCCCATCCATCCATGTCCCCATCCATCCCTCCTTCCATCCATCCATGTCCCCATCCCTCCATCCATGTCCCCATCCATCCCTCCATCCATCCATCCATCTCCCCATCCATCCTTCCATCAATGTCCCCATCCATCCATCCATCCATCCATGTCCCCATCCATCCATCCATGTCCCCATCCATCCATGTCCCAATCCATCCATCCATCCATCCATCCATGTCCCCATCCATCGATATCCCCATCCATCCATCCATCCATGTCCCCATCCCTCCATCCATCCATCCATCCATCCATGTCCCCATCCCTCCATCCATCCATCCATGTCCCCATCCCTCCATACATCCATCCATCCCTTCATCCATCCAAGTCTCCATCCATCCATCCATCCATCCCTTCATCCATCCATGTCCCCATCCATCCATTTCTCTATCTCCCCATCCATCCATGTCCCCATCTATCAATCCATCCATCCATCCCTACATCCATCCATGTCCCCATCCCTCCATCCAACCATCCATGTCTCCATCCATCCCTACATCCATCCATCCATCCAAGTCTCCATCCATCCATCCCTCCCTCCATCTATCTATCTATCCATCCATCCAAGTCTCCATCCATCCCTCCATCCATCCATCCATCCATCCCTCCATCCATGTCTCCATCCATCCATCCATGTCCCCATCTATCAATCCATCCATGTCTCCATCCATCCCTCCATCCATCCATCCATCCATCCCTCCATCCATGTCTCCATCCATCCCTCCATCCATCCATCCATCCATCCCTCCATCCATGTCTCCATCCATCCATCCATGTCCCCATCCATCCATCCATCCATCCATATCCCCATCCCTCCATCCATCCATGTCCCCATCCCTCCATCCATCCATGTCCCCATCCCTCCATCCATCCATGTCCCATCCATCCATCCATCCATGTCCCCATCCCTCCATTCATCCATGTCCCCATCCATCCCTCCATCCATCCATGTCCCCATCCCTCCATCCATCCATGTCCCCATCCATCCCTCCATCCATCCATCCATGTCCCCATCCCTCCATCCATCCATGTCCCCATCCATCCCTCCATCCATCCATCCATGTCCCCATCCATCCATCCATCCATGTCCCCATCCATCCATGTCCCCATCCATCCATCCATCCATGTCCCCATCCATCCATCCATCCATGTCCCCATCCCTCCATCCATCCATGTCCCCATCCCTCCATCCATCCATCCCTCCATCCATCCATGTCCCCATCCATCCATCCATCCATGTCCCCATCCCTCCATCCATCCATGTCCCCATCCATCCATGTCCCCATCCATCCCTCCATCCATCCATCCATGTCCCCATCCATCCATGTCCCCATCCATCCCTCCATCCATTCATCCATATCCCAATCCATCCATGTCCCCATCCATCCATGTCCCCATCCATCCCTCCTTCCATCCATCCATGTCCCCATCCCTCCATCCATGTCCCCATCCATCCCTCCATCCATCCATCCATCTCCCCATCCATCCTTCCATCAATGTCCCCATCCATCCATCCATCCATCCATGTCCCCATCCATCCATCCATGTCCCCATCCATCCATGTCCCAATCCATCCATCCATCCATCCATCCATGTCCCCATCCATCGATATCCCCATCCATCCATCCATCCATGTCCCCATCCCTCCATCCATCCATCCATCCATCCATGTCCCCATCCCTCCATCCATCCATCCATGTCCCCATCCCTCCATACATCCATCCATCCCTTCATCCATCCAAGTCTCCATCCATCCATCCATCCATCCCTTCATCCATCCATGTCCCCATCCATCCATTTCTCTATCTCCCCATCCATCCATGTCCCCATCTATCAATCCATCCATCCATCCCTACATCCATCCATGTCCCCATCCCTCCATCCAACCATCCATGTCTCCATCCATCCCTACATCCATCCATCCATCCAAGTCTCCATCCATCCATCCCTCCCTCCATCTATCTATCTATCCATCCATCCAAGTCTCCATCCATCCCTCCATCCATCCATCCATCCATCCCTCCATCCATGTCTCCATCCATCCATCCATGTCCCCATCTATCAATCCATCCATGTCTCCATCCATCCCTCCATCCATACATCCCTCCATCCATCCATGTCTCCATCCATCCATCCATCCATCCATGTCTCCATCCATCCCTCCATCCATCCATGTCTCCATCCATCCATGTCTCCATCCATCCATCCCTCCATCCATCCCTCCATCCATCCATCCATCCATGTCCCCATCCCTCCATCCATTCATGTCTCCATCCATCCATCCATCCATCCCTCCATCCATCCATCCATCCATCCATGTCCCCATCCATTCATCCCTCCATCTCCCCATCCATCCATCCATGTCCCCATCCATCCATCGATTTTCCCATCCATCCTAGTCTCCCTCCATCCATCCATGTCCCCATCCATCCATCCATCCCTCCACCCATCCATCCATCCATCCATCCATCTATCTCTCCATCCATCCCTCCATCCATCCCCCTATCCATCCCTCCATCCATCCATCCCTCCATCCATACATCCATGTCTCCATCCATCCATCTCCTCATCCCTCAATCCATCCATCCATGTCTCCATTTATCCATCCATACATGTCTCCATCCATCCATCCATCCATCCATCCATGTCTTCATTCATCCATCCATCCATCCATGTCCCCATCTCTCCATCCATCCATGTCCCCATCCATCCCTCCATCCATCCATCCATCCATCCATCTATACATCCATCCATCGATCCATCCATCCATCCATCTATCCATCCCTCCATCCATCCATCCCTCCATCCATGTCACCATCCATCCCTCCATCCATTCATGTCTCCATCCATCCATCCCTCCATCCATCCATCCCTCCATCCATCCATGTCCCCATCCATTCATCCCTCCATCTCCCCATCCATCCATCCATCCATCCATCCATGTCTCCATCCATCCATACATCCATCCATCCCTCCATCCATCCAAGTCTCCATCCATCCCTCCATCCATGTCCCCATCCATCCATCCATGTCTCCATCCATCCATGTCCCCATCTCTCCATCCATCCATCCATGTCCCCATCCATCCCTCCATCCATCCATCCATCCATCCATGTCCCCATCCATCCATCCATCCCTCCATTCATCCATCCATGTCCCCATCTCTCCATCCATCCATCCATGTCCCCATCCATCCCTCCATCCATCCATCCATCCATCCATGTCCCCATCCATCCATCTATGCATCTATCAATCCATCCCTCCATCCATCTATCTCTCCATCCATCCCTCCATCCATCCATCCATCCATGACTACATCCATCCATCCCTCCATCCATCCCCCTATCCATCCCTCCATCCATCCATCCATCCATGTCTCCATTCATCCATCCATCCATCCATCCATCCCTACATCCATCCATCCATGTCACCATCCATCCATGTCACCATCCATGTCACCATCCATGTCCCCATCCATCCATCCATCCCTCCATCCATCCATCCATGTCCCCATCTCTCCATCCATCCATCCATGTCCCCATCCATCCCTCCATCCATGCATCCATCCATCCATCCATCCATCCATCCATGTCCCCATCCATCCATCCATCCCTCCATTCATCCATCCATGTCCCCATCTCTCCATCCATCCATCCATGTCCCCATCCATCCCTCCAACCATCCATCCATCCATGTCCCCATCCATCCATCTATGCATCTATCCATCCATCCCTCCATCCACCCATCCCTCCATCCATCCATCCATCCATCTATCTCTCCATCCATCCCTCCATCCATCCATCCATCCATGTCTACATCCATCCATCCCTCCATCCATCCCCCTATCCATCCCTCCATCCATCCATCCATCCATCCATGTCTCCATTTATCCATCCATACATGTTTCCATCCATTCATCCATCCATCCATCCATGTCCCCATCCCTGCATCCATCCCTCCATCCATCCATCCATGTCTCCATTCATCCATCCCTCCATCCATCCATCCATGTCTCCATCCATCCATACATCCATCCATCCATCCCTCCATCCATCCAAGTCTCCATCCATCCCTCCATCCATGTCTCCATCCATCCATCCATGTCCCCATCTATCAATCCATCCATCCATCCCTCCATCCATGTCTCCATCCCTCCATCCATGTCTCCATCCATCCATGTCTCCATCCCTCCATCCATCCCTCCATCCATCCATGTCTCCATCCATCCATGTCTCCATCCCTCCATCCATCCCTCCATCCATCCATCCATGTCACCATCCATCCATCCATCCATCCATGTCACCATCCATCCCTCCATCCATTCATGTCTCCATCCATCCATCCATCCATGTCTCCATCCATCCCTACATACATCCATCCATGTCTCCATCCATGTCCCCATCCATCCATCCATCCATGTCTCCATCCATCCATTCATCCATCCATGTCCCTATCCATCCATCGATTTTCCCATCCATCCATCCCTCCATCCATCCATCCATCCATCCATCCATCCATCCATGTCCCCATCCATCCATCCATCCCTCCATTCATCCATCCATGTCCCCATCTCTCCATCCATCCATCCATGTCCCCATCCATCCCTCCATCCATGTCCCCATCCATCCATCTATGCATCTATCCATCCATCCCTCCATCCACCCATCCCTCCATCCATCCATCCATCCATCTATCTCTCCATCCATCCCTCCATCCATCCATCCATCCATGTCTACATCCATCCATCCCTCCATCCATCCCCCTATCCATCCCTCCATCCATCCATCCATCCATCCATGTCTCCATTTATCCATCCATACATGTTTCCATCCATTCATCCATCCATCCATCCATGTCCCCATCCCTGCATCCATCCCTCCATCCATCCATCCATGTCTCCATCCATCCATCCATCCATCCATCCATCCATCTATCCATCCATCCATCGATCCATCCATCCATCCATCCCTCCATCCATCCATCCCTCCATCCATGTCACCATCCATCCCTCCATCCATTCATGTCTCCATCCATCCATCCATCCCTCCATCCATCCATCCATCCCTCCATCCATCCATCCATGTCTCCATCCATCCCTACATCCATCCATCCATCCCTCCATCCATCCATCCATGTCCCCATCCATTCATCCCTCCATCTCCCCATCCATCCATCCATCCATGTCTCCATCCATCCCTACATCCATCCATCCATGTCTCCATCCATCCATCCATGTCACCATCCATCCATGTCACCATCCATGTCACCATCCATGTCCCCATCCATCCATCCATCCCTCCATCCATCCATCCATGTCCCCATCTCTCCATCCATCCATCCATGTCCCCATCCATCCCTCCATCCATCCATCCATCCATCCATGTCCCCATCCATCCATCCATCCCTCCATTCATCCATCCATGTCCCCATCTCTCCATCCATCCATCCATGTCCCCATCCATCCCTCCATCCATCCATCCATCCATGTCCCCATCCATCCATCTATGCATCTATCCATCCATCTATCTCTCCATCCATCCCTCCATCCATCCATCCATCCATGTCTACATCCATCCATCCATCCATGTCTCCATTTATCCATCCATACATGTCTCCATCCATCCATCCATCCATGTCTCCATTCATCCATCCATGTCCCCATCCCTGCATCCATCCCTCCATCCATCCATCCATGTCTCCATTCATCCATCCATCCATCCATGTCCCCATCCATCCCTCCATCCATCCATCCATCCATCCATCCATCTATCCATCCATCCATCGATCCATCCATCCATCCATCCCTCCATCCATCCATCCCTCCATCCATTCATGTCTCCATCCATCCATCCCTCCATCCATCCGTCCATCCCTCCATCCATCCATCCATGTCTCCATCCATCCCTACATCCATCCATCCATGTCTCCATCCATCCATCCATGTCACCATCCATTTATCCCTCCATCTCCCCATCCATCCATCCATCCATCCATGTCTCCATCCATCCCTACATCCATCCATCCATGTCCCCATCCATTCATCCCTCCATCTCCCCATCCATCCATGTCTCCATTCATCCATCCCTCCATCCATCCATCCATGTCTCCATCCATCCATACATCCATCCATCCATCCCTCCATCCATCCAAGTCTCCATCCATCCCTCCATCCATGTCTCCATCCCTCCATCCATGTCTCCATCCATCCATGTCTCCATCCCTCCATCCATCCCTCCATCCATCCATGTCTCCATCCATCCATGTCTCCATCCCTCCATCCATCCCTCCATCCATCCATCCATGTCACCATCCATCCATCCATCCATCCATGTCACCATCCATCCCTCCATCCATTCATGTCTCCATCCATCCATCCATCCATGTCTCCATCCATCCCTACATACATCCATCCATGTCTCCATCCATGTCCCCATCCATCCATCCATCCATGTCTCCATCCATCCATTCATCCATCCATGTCACCATCCATCCATCCATCCATCCATGTCACCATCCATCCCTCCATCCATTCATGTCTCCATCCATCCATCCATCCATGTCTCCATCCATCCCTACATACATCCATCCATGTCTCCATCCATGTCCCCATCCATCCATCCATCCATCCATGTCTCCATCCATCCATTCATCCATCCATGTCCCTATCCATCCATCGATTTTCCCATCCATCCATCCCTCCATCCATCCATCCATCCATCCATCCATCCATGTCCCCATCCATCCATCCATCCATCCCTCCATTCATCCATCCATGTCCCCATCTCTCCATCCATCCATCCATGTCCCCATCCATCCCTCCATCCATGTCCCCATCCATCCATCTATGCATCTATCCATCCATCCCTCCATCCACCCATCCCTCCATCCATCCATCCATCCATCTATCTCTCCATCCATCCCTCCATCCATCCATCCATCCATGTCTACATCCATCCATCCCTCCATCCATCCCCCTATCCATCCCTCCATCCATCCATCCATCCATCCATGTCTCCATTTATCCATCCATACATGTTTCCATCCATTCATCCATCCATCCATCCATGTCCCCATCCCTGCATCCATCCCTCCATCCATCCATCCATGTCTCCATTCATCCATCCATCCATCCATGTCCCCATCCATCCCTCCATCCATCCATCCATCCATCCATCCATCCATCCATCTATCCATCCATCCATCGATCCATCCATCCATCCATCCCTCCATCCATCCATCCCTCCATCCATGTCACCATCCATCCCTCCATCCATTCATGTCTCCATCCATCCATCCATCCCTCCATCCATCCATCCATCCCTCCATCCATCCATCCATGTCTCCATCCATCCCTACATCCATCCATCCATCCCTCCATCCATCCATCCATGTCCCCATCCATTCATCCCTCCATCTCCCCATCCATCCATCCATCCATGTCTCCATCCATCCCTACATCCATCCATCCATGTCTCCATCCATCCATCCATGTCACCATCCATCCATGTCACCATCCATGTCACCATCCATGTCCCCATCCATCCATCCATCCCTCCATCCATCCATCCATGTCCCCATCTCTCCATCCATCCATCCATGTCCCCATCCATCCCTCCATCCATCCATCCATCCATCCATGTCCCCATCCATCCATCCATCCCTCCATTCATCCATCCATGTCCCCATCTCTCCATCCATCCATCCATGTCCCCATCCATCCATCCATCCCTCCATTCATCCATCCATGTCCCCATCTCTCCATCCATCCATCCATGTCCCCATCCATCCCTCCATCCATCCATCCATCCATGTCCCCATCCATCCATCTATGCATCTATCCATCCATCTATCTCTCCATCCATCCCTCCATCCATCCATCCATCCATGTCTACATCCATCCATCCATCCATCCATCCATGTCTCCATTTATCCATCCATACATGTCTCCATCCATCCATCCATGTCTCCATTCATCCATCCATGTCCCCATCCCTGCATCCATCCCTCCATCCATCCATCCATGTCTCCATTCATCCATCCATCCATCCATGTCCCCATCCATCCCTCCATCCATCCATCCATCCATCCATCCATCTATCCATCCATCCATCGATCCATCCATCCATCCATCCCTCCATCCATCCATCCCTCCATCCATTCATGTCTCCATCCATCCATCCCTCCATCCATCCGTCCATCCCTCCATCCATCCATCCATGTCTCCATCCATCCCTACATCCATCCATCCATGTCTCCATCCATCCATCCATGTCACCATCCATTTATCCCTCCATCTCCCCATCCATCCATCCATCCATCCATGTCTCCATCCATCCCTACATCCATCCATCCATGTCTCCATCCATCCATCCATGTCCCCATCCATTCATCCCTCCATCTCCCCATCCATCCATGTCTCCATCCATCCATACATCCATCCATCCATCCCTCCATCCATCCAAGTCTCCATCCATCCCTCCATCCATGTCTCCATCCATCCATCCATGTCCCCATCTATCAATCCATCCATCCATGTCTCCATCCCTCCATCCATGTCTCCATCCCTCCATCCATGTCTCCATCCATCCATGTCTCCATCCCTCCATCCATCCCTCCATCCATCCATGTCTCCATCCATCCATGTCTCCATCCCTCCATCCATCCCTCCATCCATCCATCCATGTCACCATCCATCCATCCATCCATCCATGTCACCATCCATCCCTCCATCCATTCATGTCTCCATCCATCCATCCATCCATGTCTCCATCCATCCCTACATCCATCCATCCATGTCTCCATCCATGTCTCCATCCATCCATTCATCCATCCATGTCCCTATCCATCCATCGATTTTCCCATCCATCCATCCATCCCTTCATCCATCCATGTCTCCCTCCATCCATCCATGTCCCCATCCCTCCATCCATCTATCCATCCATCCATCCCTCCTTCCATCCATCCATCTCTCCCTCCATCTATCCATCCATCTATCCATCCACCCATCCATGTCTCCATCCATCCATCCTTCCATGTCCCCATCCATCCATCCATCCATCCATCGATTTTCCCATCCATCCATCCATCCCTTCATCCATCCATCCATATCTCCCTCCATCCATCCATGTCCCCATCCCTCCATCCATCTATCCATCCATCCATCCATCCATCCCTTCATCCATCCATCCATCCATGTCTCCCTCCATCCATCCATGTCCCCATCCCTCCATCCATCTATCCACCCATCCATCCATCCATCCCTTCATCCATCCATCCATCCATGTCTCCCTCTATCCATCCATGTCCCCACCCATCTATCTCACCATCCATCCCCCCTTCCATCCATCCCTCCATCCATCCATCCATCCCTCCCTCCATCTATCCATCCATCTATCCATCCATCCATCCATCCATCCACCCATCCATGTCTCCTTCCATCCATGTCTATATCCATCCATCCCTCCATCCATCCCTCCATCCATCCATCCATGTCTCCATCCATCCATGTCCCCATCCATTCATCCCTCCATCTCCCCATCCATCCATTCATCCATCCATGTCCCCATCCATCCATCCATCCATCCATGTCTCCATCCATCCCTTCATCCATCCATCCATGTCTCCATCCATCCAAGTCCCCATCCATCCATCCCTCCATCCATCCCTCCATCCATCCATGTCTCCCTCCATCCATCCATGTCCCCATCCATCCATCCCTCCATCCATCTATCTCTCCATCCATCCATCCCTCCATCCCTCCATCCATCCCTCCATGTCTCCATCCATCCACCCATCCATGTCTCCATCCATCCATGTCTCCATCCATCCATCCATGTCTACATCCATCCATCCATCCCCCTATCCATCCCTCCATCCATCCATCCCTCCATCCATACATCCATCTCCCCCTCCATCCATGTCTCCATCCATCCATCTCCTCATCCCTCAATCCATCCATCCATATCTCCATTTATCCATCCATACATGTCTCCATCCATCCATCCATCCATGTCTCCATCCATCCATCCATCCATCTCTCCATCCATACATCCATGTCCCCATCCATCCCTCCATCCATCCATCCATCCATGTCCCCATCCATCAATCCCTCCCTCCATCCATCCATCTATCCATCCATCGTTCTATCCATCCATCCATCCATGTGTCCATCCCTCCATCCATCCTTCTAGCCATCTATCCCCCCATCCATCCATCCATACATCCATACATCCTTCTATCCATCCATCCATCCCCCCATCCATCCATCCATCCATCCATCCTTCTAGCCATCTATCCATCCATCCTTCTATCCATCCATCCATCCATCCATCCATCCATGTCTTCATTCATCCCTCCATCCATCCATCCATCCATCCCCCCATCCATCCATTCATCCATCCATGTCTCCATCCATCCATCAATGTCTCCATCCATCCATCCATCCATCCATGTCTTCATCCATCCCTCCATCCCTCCCTCCATCCATCCATCCATCCATCCCCCCATCCATCCATTCATCCATCCATGTCTCCGATCCATCCATCCATGTCTCCATCCATCCCTCCATCCATCCATCCATCCATCCATGTCTCCATCCATCCATCAATGTCTCCATCCATCCATCCATCCCTCCATCCATCCATCCATCCATCCATCCCCCCATCCATGTCTCCGATCCATCCATCCATGTCTCCATCCATCCATCCATCCATCCATGTCTCCATCCATCCATCCCCCCATCCATCTATTCATCCATCCATGTCTCCATCCGTTCATCCATGATTCCATCATCCATCCATGTGTCCATCCATCCATCCCCCCATCCATCCATCCCCCCATCCATCCATCCATCCATCCCTCCATCTCCCCATCCATCCTTGTGTCCATCCATCCATGTCTTCATCCATCCATCCCTCCATCCATCCATCCATCTCCCCATCCATCCATCTCCCCATCCATCCATGTCCCCATCCCTCCATCCATCCATGTCTCCATCCATCCATCCCTCCATCCATCCATGTCTCCATCTCCCCATCCATCCATCCATCCATCCATGTCTCCATCCCTCCATCCATCCATGTCTTTATCCATCCATCCCTCCATCCATCCATGTCTCCATCCATCCATCCATCCATGTCTCCATCCCTCCATCCATCCATGTCTTTATCCATCCATCCATCCATGTCTCCATCCATCCATCCATTCATGTCACCATCCATCCATGTCTCCATCTCCCCATCCATCCATCCATCCATCCATGTCTCCATCCCTCCATCCATCCATCTCCTCATCCCTCAATCAATCCATCCATCCATTCATCCATCCATGTCTCCATTCATCCATCCATACATGTCTCCATCCATCCATCCACCCATCCATCCATCCATGCCTCCATTCATCCATCCATCCATGTCCCCATCCATCCTTCCATCCATGTCCCCATCCATCCATCCATGTCCCCATCCATCCATCCATGTCCCCATCCCTCCATCCATCCTTCCATCCATCCATCCATCCATGTCTCCATACCTCCATACATCCATCCCTTCATCCATCCAAGTCTCCATCCATCAATCCCTCCATCCATCCAAGTCTCCATCCATCCATCCATCCCTTCATCCATCCATGTCCCCATCCATCCATCCATGTCTCCATCCATCTATCTCCCCATCCATCCATCCCTACATCCATCCATCCATGTCCCCATCCCTCCATCCATCCATCCATGTCACCATCCATCCATCTATCCCTCCATCCATCCATGTCCCCATCTCTCCATCCATCCATCCATGTCCCCATCCATCCCTCCATCCATCCATCCATGTCCCCATCTATCCATCCATCCCTCCATTCATCCATCCATGTCCCCATCTCTCCATCCATCCAT